>NW_005201154.1:113700-114737 GCF_000372725.1 Emiliania huxleyi CCMP1516 | reverse complement strand
GTCGCCGTCACCCCCTCCACCATTGCAGCCGCCGCCTCCCTCGCCGCCTCCCCCGCCCCCGCCCTCGCCCTCGCCCTCGCCACCGCCACCACCATTGCCGCCACGTCCGCCCCCAGCCCCTCCCCCAGCCCCTCCACCTCCCCCACCTCCCCCACCACCATTGCCACCGTTGCACCCCGACCCGTGCCCATGCGACGATCTCGTGCTCAGCGGCCTCGACGGCGCGCTCGGGTATAGCCAGGTGTACGACGGCGAAATGTACGACGGCATATTTACCCGCACCACCATCGCTAACATCCCGCACCACTACGTCTACCGAGCCCTGAACGGCATGCAGCTATTTCCTGTGGAGGAAGGATGCGTCGGTGCTTTGGGTGGTTGGTGCAAACGCCGGACAGACAAATGGCATCGCCGTGAACTCCGAGGGGGGAGCCAATCGGCGCTGCCCGACTGCACTGCCGCGCACGTGGACTGTGCTGGGCAAGACCTCGCCTCGACTGACCCTGACATGCCCACCCTCGCCGCCCGCCCCGCCACCCTCGCCGCCACGTTCGCCGCCTTTTCCGCCAATGGCCCCTCGAGTTTAGAGAGAGATTTTTAGAAGCCAACAAGAAATAGAGCACGGCACGGTGCGCGGAGTCCGCACTTGGAGCACTTGGAGTGCAGTCGGTAACCTCACATCCAGGGCCGGGGAGCTCAGAAGCGCACCCAGCGGGCCGGATGATCGGTATCGGGTTACGGGCCAGAGAGCCCTAGCCCCGGGGGTGCGCGTTCGCAGGGAAAGGGCTGTAAAGTAAACACGGGTCTCCGAGGGTTGGACCCGCGTACCGGGTTTCCCCTTAACTGCAGGACGCCCCCTCTACTCGGAGCTAGTGGACATTACACTGTACGCCCAAACACATACACTTGCTTAGTCCTCGGTCCCGGAGCTCCACATACTACGCGCGAAAATTCTTTTCGCACAATCCTCGGCCACGGGACTGCCGCGAACTGCCCACACTAACACACAGGTAAAATCCTTTCGCACCGACAAAAAT
>NW_005201154.1:107547-108700 GCF_000372725.1 Emiliania huxleyi CCMP1516 | reverse complement strand
CCGCTTGTGGGCGCAGAGCGCGGCTTCGAGCTGCCGCCGCAGCCAGAGGGCGAGGGCTGCGCCGTGCGGTGGCTGTGCTATTCGGCGTTGCTGCACGAGTCCAACCGGCCGGCGAGGGCGGCAGCAGGCGAACGGCACAGCGTCTTCATCGACGGCGAGGGGCAGCTCTCGTCGTGCGGCACACGGCAGCGGAGGGCGAGGAGGAGGGGGGGGGGGGGGGGGGGGGGAATTTTTCAGGGCTTCTCGGCCACGGGGAGGGGGTGAAGCGGTTTAAAAAACCGACCCGCCTCCCGTCAACGCTGGGTGACGAGCGTGCCGTGAGCGTGTCGGCTGGAGGTGGCCACAGCCTCGCCATCAGCGCCGACAGAGCGCCGTTTGGAGCTGGGGCGATGGGGTGTGTTGCATGCTGGGCCACGGCGATGAGCAGAGCGAGTCGCTGCCCAGGAAGATCGACATCTTCACTGGCGAGCGCGTCGTCGCCGTGTCGGCGGGCAGGGCTCACAGCCTCGCCCTCGCCGCCGACGGCGCCGTTTGGAGCTGGGGCTATGGCGACGATGGCCCGCTGGGCCACGGCGACCAGCAGCGCCAGTCGCTGCCCAAGAAGATCGAGAACTTTGCTGGCCAGCACGTCGTTGCTGTCTCGGCTGGCCAGGGCCACAACCTCACCATCACCGCCGACGGCGCCGTCTTGAGCTGGGGCTGGGGATACTCTGGCCGGCTGGGCCACGGCGACGAGGAGACGCAGCTGCTGCCGAAGAAGGTCGAGGCCTTTGCAGGGCGGCGCGTCGTCGCTGTGTCGGCTGGAGGCGACCACAGCCTCGGCCTTACCGCCGACGGCAGCGTCTGGAGCTGGGGTTGGGGAGGGAACGGCCGGCTGGGCCACGGCGACGAGCAGAACCAGCTGCTGCCCAAGAAGGTCGAGGCCTTGGCTGGCCAGCGCGTCGTCGCTGTGTCGGCTGGAGCCGGCCATAGCCTCGCCTTCACCGCCAGCGGCCCCGTGTTTTCCTGGGGCGAGGGTAGACGCGGCTTCCTCGGTCACGGAGAGGACCTGTCGGACCAGCTGCTGCCCAAAAAAATCGAAAAATTTGGTGGGCAGAACGTCGTTTCTGTCTCGGGTGGCCAGGGGCACAAACTCACCATTACCGCCGAAGGG
>NW_005201154.1:104547-107118 GCF_000372725.1 Emiliania huxleyi CCMP1516 | reverse complement strand
AGCTGCTGCCCAAGAAAATCGAGGCGTGGGCGCGGGCAACGCGGCCGTAGTATGTGTATGAGGCGCTGCTGAAATCTGGAGGGGGAAGCGATAGCGAGTGTGAGATTCAGATTGATTTGAGCTCTGTGGCGACCGACGCGAGCGCACGCGACGGGGGGGGGTCGGGGCGCGACGCCGACGCGACCGGGGCGGGCTAGGCCCGGGGGCGGGCGGGCCGAGATCGCGAGATGATTGTTCGCACCTTTTCGCACGCCCCACACAGAGCACATGCGAGTTGCGACATTGGGGGGATCGGGGGAACAATAATATTTTGAATTTTCCAGCGCCTCAGCGTGCGATTCGAGCGTGCGGTCGCCGCACGCAATCTAGTCCGACCGAGACACGAGAGACACACTCTGACTGTGCGACTCGTCGCTGTGTCGCTACCGATCGCGATCCACCCACATCCTCCCCGCCCCCGCAGCGAGCACGACGCGGCTACCCTCCCCCTCGTCCAGTCCCGGTGCGATCACGTCGAGTCCCAGCACCATCGCGGGCGCGTCCCCGAGGCCGAGGGCGTCAAAGACGGGTAAGTCGGCGATCGCGAGCGTCGTCTCGCGCCGCACGCGCGACGGCGCGTCCGCGCTGCCAAACAGGCCCGCCGGCGCCCCTCCGAGCCCGAGCGTCGCGGTCGCCTCCGAGACGCGCACCGGCACGCCAGTGGCGCCCGCCAGGACCTGGTCCGTCGCCGCGACGCGAGGGTCGCCGCGGCTGAGGTCGAAGCCGGCGGCGCTGGCGGCGGCGGGGTTGGCGACGGTGGTGGAGGAGCCCAGGTCGACGATGGCGAGCGCCCGCGCCGGCGGAGGCGGAGGCGAGGAGGGGGAGGCGGGCGGAGCGGTGAGCTCGACGCGTGTGGCGATGAGCCCGGACTGGAGCCGCTCCAGCGGCAGGCAGGAGAGGCCGTCCGTTGGGAGCGCTGCTGAGCCCTTTCCCTTCTCCGCCGCGCCGTCGGCCGCAGATCCGAGCGGGTAGAAGCTGGCTGTCGGGAGCAGGGGCCGCAGACAGAGCTCGACCTCGAAGCGCGAGAGGAAGTCGAGGCCGAGCAGGCCGCACTCGCCGCCGCCGGACGGCCGCTCGAGGGGAAGATCCATCACCACCGGCGCGAGACGGCCGCACGCAAGCCCGCCCGGCAGCGCCACCTCACCGAGGTCGACCTGCTCGAAGCCTCCCAGGCCGACCGCCGTGCCCGTGTCGGCAGTCGCTCGCACGCCGGTCGGGCGCGCGCCGAGCAGCCGCGCCGCTGCGGGGGTAAGCAGTGAGTTTGAGGCGGCCGAGTCGAGCAGCATCAGCAGCCGCGGGTCGGCGACGGAGGCGTCGTCAGCGGATGCCAAGCGGATGCCAACGTAGCGCTTGGAGTCGACGGTGACGCCTGCGCCCATCGCTCCTCTCGCAGCCTGAAGCAGCTCGAGAGGGACGCAGTGGCCGACTCCGGACGCCTCGGGCGCACGCTCGAGCAGCAGGCGGTACAGCTCCTCCTTCTCAAAGCAGCCCTCCGTCGACACTCCGAGGCGCCGAAGGCGAGCCTTGATCTCTGACGCCCGGAACGGCTTCGGCTGTGCTCGGGACAGAGCACTGGCGAGCGAAGTGAACGCAACGGAGACCCACACGGCGCAACGCATGCACAGGTCACGCGAACACAATTGAGAGGCGGCACTACCGGTAAGAATTCTTTCGGCGAAGTCGGCTTTCCCAAAAAGACCTGTTTTCTCGTTTTTCATGCACACCCGGACACAGCCGAGCCTCGGGCGTCCAAATCGGGGGCTGTGGGGTAGACACGGCACCGGAGGCTTGGCCCGGGGGCGAAGTGAGGGGCGGCGAGGGCGATCGCGAGCACCAAGGCTGGGCCACCTCTGGTCGTCTGCGATCACCGTCAACACGTCCTCGAGCGTGATGGTCCCGAGAACTCGCGCGTCGTCGCACTCGCAAGCCGTTTTTTTTGTCTTGGCGACCTCCGGAATGAATCGCGTGGTGATGAGAGCCGCGTTGAATTTCGAACGATCCGTCGGAAGCGCTGCTGCGACTGCTTGGGGGGGGGGGGTCCCGACCCCCCCCAGCGAGCAGTGTGCGGCCGCTCCTGGTTTCTGTTCCGATTGGTGCGACTGGTGATGAGTGTTACAAGCTGAGGTTGTCAACGCCGGGTGCGGGTAAATCTCAGCACGGATCGGCACGTGTGGTAGCGTGCGATGAGGCCTTGCCAGCTCCTGCTGGTGCCCTCAAGATCGCCGCGCGCATTGGCCGCTCCGCTGACGTTGTGATAGAGCTTATTTCTGTCTCCAACAGAGTAGATCCAAACACCCTATTGATAGGTGATAGGTACTTAAAACACTGGCACAACGCCCGCCTTTCACAGCTCAGCCTTTCAGGGCTTGGGCATGACAAGCAACGGCGCAGCCGGTCGGCGTCCGATGCACGAGGCAGCCATGTTGGCTGCCACGGCGTTTCCGCTCGGGATCGCGGCAGCCTGGCGGACCCCGTGAGCCACACACGTGCATGGCAGCGCAGCGCGTCGCCAACCTCGCTTTCGGAGCAAAA
>NW_005201154.1:101272-103923 GCF_000372725.1 Emiliania huxleyi CCMP1516 | reverse complement strand
TCCGCTTGTGGGCGCGAGAGCGCGGCTTCGAGCTTCCGGCGCAGTCCGAGGGCGAGGGCTGCGCCGTGCGGTGG
Organism: Emiliania huxleyi CCMP1516; assembly: GCF_000372725.1. Taxonomy (NCBI): domain Eukaryota; phylum Haptophyta; order Isochrysidales; family Noelaerhabdaceae; genus Emiliania; species Emiliania huxleyi. The sequence goes on along the minus strand of NW_005201154.1, from coordinate 103,849 downwards.
CTTTGCTTGACGGCGTTGCTTCGCGAGTCCAACCCCCGGCGAGGGCGGCGGGAGGCAGTCGGCACAGCCTCTTCATTGACGGCGAGGGGCGGCTCTCGTCGTGCGGCACAGCAGCGCTGGTCCACGACCCATCGCCACTCGGCCACGGCGAGGGCGTGACGCGGCTCAACACACCGACCCGCATCCCGTCAACGCTGGGTGATGAGGGCGCCGTGAGCGTGTCGGCTGGAGCTGGCCACAACCTTGCCATCACCGCCGACGGCGCTGTGGAGCTGGGGCTTTGGAGGCCAGTTGGGCCACGGCAATCGGCAGGCCCAGTGGCAGCCGACGAAGGTCGAAGGCTTGGCTGGCCGGCGTGTCGTCGGTGTCTCGGCTGGAGTGTTTGCCACAGTCTAGCCCTCACCGCCGACGGAGCTGTCTTTGCCTGGGGCCATGGAGGCGATGGCCGGGGGGGCCACGGCGACGAGCAGAACCAGCTGCTGCCCAAGAAGGTCGAGGCCTTCGCGGGGCGGCGCGTCGTCGCTGTGTCCGCTGGAGCGCACGACAGCTTCGCCATCACCGCCGACGGCGCTGTCTGGAGCTGGGGCTCTGGAGCCTTTGGCAAGTTGGGCCACGGCGACGAGCAGGAGCAGCTGCTGCCGCAGAAGGTCGAGGCCTTGGCTGGCCATCACGCCACGGCGATGAGCAGGACCAGTTGTTGCCCAAGAAGGTCGAGGCCTTTGCTGTCCAGCGCGTCGTCGCTGTGTCGGCTGGAGCGTACCACAGCCTCGCCTTCACCGCCGATGGCGCCGTCTTTACTTGGGGCGAGGGCGGACGCGGCTGCCTTGGCCACGGAGTAGACCTGTCTAACCAGCTATTGCCCAAGAAGGTCGAGGCGTGGGAGCCTCCAGGGGCGGCGCAGTAAACCAGGTTTACTGTATTCGGGGCCGCGCGCGCTGACGCTCTCTCGTCTCTGTGCACCGCTGCACCGTGTGTGGACGACTGCGGACTCTGTGGTCCGTGTGTGGCAAGCGTGCCCCCCCCCCCCCGGGCCGCCCGCCCGCGCGCGTGCCGTGTCGGCAGCTCTCACGACTGCAGGTTGCAGGTGCAACAACCAGCATCGCTCGGTCCGCGACTCGGTGCACCGCGGTGCAGGCGGGTCCTGCAGCATCGTGCAGGTCCAGGTGGCGCCTCTCCTGCGGAGCGGGTCGTCCGGGGCTCGTCCGGGGGCTTGCCGTCATGTGTCAAAAATATAACGACACGGAGCGCTGCCTGAAAATGACACTCTCGCAACACCACTGACCGCCGGTGACCGCGCACAGGCGCACTGCGGTGCGCGCGTCTCTACCGTCTCTGCGAGATGCTCGACATCCCTCGCCTCCGTCCACGGTCTACTCTCCCCCCCCCCCCCCCCCGAGGTCTCGCAAGCCCCTCTCTGCTGGCCCGGACACCCATGGCATTACATCGCGTCCCCACACTGGTCGTGGTGTCTGCTCGGGAGCGGTAGTCTCATGCACACCCTCGCCACCCGCCCTCAATAGCGCGAAAGCGACGAGTTCGTCACTCGCGCCATGCCGTCGCCTCAACTCCCACGTTCGAACTCGCAGCGGCTTGCTGCGCGCGGGTGCGGGAGGGCTCACTCCTTCTTCTTGATGCCGGGCAGCGACTCGAGGTACTCGACAAAGTCGGAGTACTTTCCGATTTGCTGCGCCTTGTCGGTCCCCTTGTACTCGTTGCCAAAGTGGTCGAGCCCGTCCTGCGCGATCGGGGGGGGAGGAGGAGGTGCGGGGAGGAAGTGGAGGTGCGCGGGAGGGGGGGGGGGGGGTATGGGCATACCCGGGGGGGGGGGGGGAGGCCTGGGTGGCTCCTGCAACCGCTTCAGCTGCAGCTTTGGGGTCTCCAGGGGGGTGTTGCGCGCACGGTCGATTTTTTTTTTCCCGGAGCCGGGGGGGACAAGAAACTCGGCGATCGGCTTGTGCGCCCCCACCCCCCCCCAAGGCAGCGGGGTCATTTTGAAGTTTTCCCCCCCCTGGGAAGGGAAAAAGGGGGGAGGGGGGTCAAAAGGGGGGGGGGGGGGGGGCCAGGGCCCCCGGGCAATGTCTTTCCCCCGGAGAAAAAAGGGGGGGGGGGGTGGTTTCCCGGCAACCACATCCGGGGAGGGGGGGGGGAAGTTTTTTTTTTTTTTTTTGGGGGGGGGAATCCCCTGGATTAAGTTTGGGCCCCGGGCGAAAAAAACCTTTAAGGGGGGAGTTTTTGGGAAGCCGGGCCCGTTCATTAACGGGAGGATTAAGGGGGGGTCGCCCTAATTTTTGGGGGGGTTGAAATCGGGGCCGGGGCCCAATAAAGCCTTTTGGGGGGGGGGCGGGGGCGGGGAAGCGGTGGGGGCCGAAGCCGGGGGGTGGCCGCCGAAGGCTTTAACCCGGGGGGGGGGCGGGAAGGGCTCCCCTTGGGGCAAGGTGGAAAGTTTTCCCGGGGGGGCTTATTTTTCGGGGGGTCCCCCAAGCAAATGAATAAGGGGGTTTTCGGGGGGCCGGCGGGGGGGGTCCGAAAGAACCCCAACCCCGCATTTAAGGGGCGGGAAAAGGCCAAAAGCAAGCC
>NW_005201154.1:88666-101172 GCF_000372725.1 Emiliania huxleyi CCMP1516 | reverse complement strand
AATGTTCTCCGCGGCGGCCTCATTCTCCGCGCGTCCCCGCACGCACATGATCAGCGGCGTCTGCGGCGGCGCGGCGGGCGGGGTCGGAAGGACGCCGACGCCGGCATCGAGGCGGCGGGACAGGGCGAGAGGCAGGCGAGGTGTGCGTGGTCGGTCGCGGCATGTTGCCCGCGCCTGGTTGAGGGAGTCAACCTCCTTGATCGAGTCGCCATTGATGAGCGACGCCACGGTGGAGGTCTCCGCCTTTGCGGCGGCCTCGTGCAGCTTGGTGGGGTACTCGATAAGCGCCATCGCAGCTGCAACATGTGCGGAAGGCTCAGCCTCGCGCGCAGGCTCGCAGGGTGTGTGCAACGCGGGCCCGGCGGGTGAGGATGGCGGTGCCGGGCGCGGGTGCGGGCGCTGCTCGGGGTGTCTGGCGGGGAGAGCAGGGAGGGGAGAGGAGAGGCAAGGGCCGATGCTGGCGCACCAAGTGATCTTGGGTCCACCAGGAGGACAGAATTTCGAGCGTTTTTCTTTTTTAGTGTTTGTAGCTCTCACGTACATTCCCGTAGGAGGACTCTGCTGACAGGGTTTGCGATGAGGAGCGACCCGAAGGGTTTCTCGGAGGTTAGCGCACCACTAACCGCCGACAATATACCTAAAACTAACCGCCGAAGCGCAAGAACTCTTTTTCAGTACCTGTGTCTGTCCGGACGTCAACAAATACCGCGCTGGTATCCAGTCCGGGCCTGACTGTTCTTCACCTTCCTACATACATACATGTTAAGAGCAGATTTGTTGAGCAGAGGCGTTGTAAAATTCTTTTTCAGTAGGATACTCGAGTAGAGGAATTACTTTTATAAAATGAACTCGGGGGCACGGGACGCGGCACAAACGGGGCACAAACGCCAGGCTACAAAGACGGGGAGGCACGTAGTAGAGGAATTACTTCCCCCGTCGACGTGGTACATATCCTGGCGTTCCGTCGCGGTGTGTGTATCGCAGGAGGGTCTCGTGACGGATGCATATGGAAGCCATGTTGACCACGGGTGACACCCTATGCAATAGGTAGGTAGGTCCGGCTTTGACCGCCCCAGAGGGCCCTGCAACAGGTAGGTACCCCGTGTTTTCGTCTTTTTTCGCTTCGCTGCGCGGCCTGGGGATAGATAGGTAGGTAGGGCGTTTTGGCGCGAGTCATGGGATGAACTGCCAAGCTGGAAACACGAGGGTCGCCACGAGGGATGCCTCCTAGAAAGAAAGAAAGAAAACAGACAACCCAAGGGATGCCTCCTACTGGTTGCGCAGCTGAAATTTCTTCTTTGGAGCCGCTGCGAAGCTCGGCGCTGCGCTGGCGCTTGTGGCACGACCGCAAGGCAGACCGGGCGCGGAACTGGGCCATCGAGAAGAAGCTCACACGCGCGGCGAGGAAAGCTCGATATGCTCTCGGCCCTCGCCCGAACGCTGCGGCTTCCGATGCAGCCGCCAGCGCCGGTGCGGCTCATGGCAAAGCGCGCCGCGCAGGCACCAAAGCCGCGAGACTCGGCCAAGGTGGCCAATCTCTTCAAGCGCGGAGCACGCGGTCTCTTCGGCGGAAAGATGATCCAGTTTGGAAACATCATCTCGTTCTCCAACAAAAAGTGGCCCCCCCCGCCCCCCGCGACGACGCACGCGCCGGCAGTGGTCGCGGGCGAGCTCCCAGCCCCGCCCTCCCCGTCCCCGGCCGCAGGTCGCGGCGGACATGGAAGCCCAACGTGCAGAGCAAGCGCTTTTGGAGCGAGACGTACAACCGCTTCCTCCACTTTCGCGCGGTCGCGTCCGTCATCAAGCAGATCAAGAAGCTGCCGCACGGGATCGACGACTATCTGATGCGGACGCCGCGCGAGATTCTCCGCTACCCCAAGGCACGCCGCGCCCGCGCCGCGCCCCCGCGCCTGCCCCGCCGCCACGCACGCCAGCATCGGAGCGGCCCGCGGCGCACAGGCGATTCAGATGAGCAAGAACCTGCGGCGGATACACGCATCGCGGGCCGAGAACCTGGAGCCCGCCGAGACCAACGCGCAGGGCGTGCTCTCCTACCGCCCGCTCGACGCGGTCAGAGAGTGCGGGCCGGTGGGCGGGCCGCAGGGGTCCGCCGGGCAGCGCGCGGCGGCGGCCAAGGCGGCAGCTGCGGCGCGGGCGCTGGAGGACAGCGTCGGCGGGGCGGAGCAGGCGAGGCGATGAGAGCCTGGAGTTTGTGTACCTAAGGTATAGTCTTGCGCACCGTCAAGCTGGTGCACTTGCTTTGCGATAGTGTTGAAAAGAGAGAGGATGCCGGAGCCCGTCAGGAACCGTGAGCCTCACTCTATATGACGTCTCAGTCACACAGGACTAGTTGCAAATACGGCATACGGGGGTGGTGACTGGTGTATATGTGGAAAAATGACCCACTTTTGATGTTTTTTGTCCGTGTTGCTCCCAGCGCCCTCGCCCGCGCTCCCTGAGGCCATGGCTGGTGCTACTAGTATGGGGGGCTACCTGGCTACCGCGAGAGCGACCCAACTCGTCGACATCGTCCGATGATGGTGCCTCAAAGTCAGCCTCCGGAGGCTATCGTTGCGTCGAGCCGGCGGTGGCCGTGACATGTGGTTCCACCACCCCTCGCAGGCTTTGCCTCTGACCGCCACCGTTCCCAGGCTGCCTAATGGGATGGAAAGGAAGGCTCGGCGAGCGTATAGAAGCGCTCTCGACCTCGTCGTGGCAACCTGCATGGCAGCGCTGGCAGGCGCGATGAGCGTCGTGCCACCTGACCCGAGACGGGTCGCAGGCGTCGTACCGAGCGCGTCGAGACTGTGTCCTGATGCGCTCTGCACGGGTGAGCCACGTCGGCGTCAAAGGAGCGACGTGTGACCTGTCAGAGCTTGATCTCCGATCTCAGCGACGTCGAGTCGCCTTCGGTGGCGACAGCTAGGATGCATCTCCTCCGTCGTTTTTCGCGCGATGGCCCTGAGAAGCTGGCGGTGCACGCAGGCGGACCTTGTGTGTGCACGGAACGCTTAAAAAGTGGGTGCTCTACGTCACTTTTTTTGAGTAGATAGTGCCGAGCTGGCCGTGAGCGTGACATCGTTTTTGGTAGTTTTTGGTGCTTTTTCCACGTGAGACTTTTTGCAACTAGTTCACAGACACAGTCTCATATACTCTACAATGTGCACGTGTGCACACCCACACGTGACACGACATTTATTCATTTTGGAGCGGGACACTTCACACATGACAAACAACGTCATTTGGGGCCTGGAGCCCCTGCACAATGATGTTTATGGAGGTTTAAAGGCCCTGTTCACGCGCGCGCGAGACGTGCAGACAGGGTTGCCAGGTGAGAGCGAATGGCGCGGTTCACGCCTCGCACAACAGAGAGAGAGATGCGCTCTGCATGGTGGGACATAAAAGAGAGCGAGTACTTGGGCGAGTAGGCCGTGCGGTCGACGCTGCCGCGCGCGACTTTGCGCGCGAGGCGGCGCAGCTTGAGAACGGCGGTGGGCGAGAAGCCGCCGCCGAACGTCTCGTGGAGCAGCAGGTTGAAGTTGTTGCGCTTGACAAAGATCGCGTCGTGGTAGAAACCGCGATGCGCCTTGACGTAGCCGTGGCCGGTCTTGTGGGAGAAGGGTTGGCCGGGCTACGTGTGAGTGTTAGATTTGTTTGGTATTGCTAAAAATCTCTCTCACATGACTGAGATGACACTCGCACACTCCGACACTGCACGCGAGAGGCTTGCGTCTTGCGAGTTAATCGTATGGCGACATGTCGCGTTTGCACTTGGAGCACTTGGAGTGCAGTCGGTAACCTCACATCCCCTGGGCCGGGGAGCTGAGAAGCGCACCCAGCGGGCCGGATGATCGGTATCGGGTTACGGGCAAGAGAGCCCTAGCCCTGGGGGGTGCGCGTTCGCAGGGAAAGGGCCATAACGTAAACACGGTTCTCCGAGGGTTGGCCCCGCGTACCGGGTTTCCCCTTAACTGCAGGACGCGCCCTCTACTCGGAGCTAATAGACACAACACTGTACACCACTCTCCTGTACAGACACCTGCTTAGACCCTCGTTTCGGGGCTCACCTACCGTCCTCCCGGGGCTCCGGTTCTCCCCCCTTCGCTCGCTTGCTCGTCAGCCGAGCAACATGCGACAGCCGTTGTGGTCGTTTCCCTCGTTGTTGGTGTCGCTTCCTCCGCTGCCGTCCTTCGTCCTCGCCAGCTTCTCCCGGCTCCACCGATTCCGAGGGCGTCGACCGCCCGGCCGAGGTCTCCCCGGGCGAGGACGGCGGCATTGGGTCGCGTCGCTCCCCCTCCCAGGGAGGTCGGGCCCGCTCTCCCTGACCGACGAGTCGTGCCCGCACCCGCGGTCTCTCTATCGTCCTCGGCTCGCCCCTCCCCTCCACCGGCTCCTCCTCCAGCTCGGAGGGCCGTGGCTCCCCTTGTCGTAGATCGCGGTGGTCCGGCTGCCGCCGCGACGGGTATACCCCCGGTGGGCTCGCACGGCCCGACTCCACTCGCAGAGGCCGAATCAGCTCGACCCTCCCCTCCCCCGACAGTTGACTCCAGGCCTCCCCCGGGGCCCTCCGGTCCTGGCCTTCCGGATTGCCGGATGGCCCGCTGTCTTCCCACGGCACCTCCCCCCCCTCGGTCCCCTCCCCCGGGTACTCCAGCCTCCGACGGGGCGGTTCCGGCCCCCCCAGGCTCCGCGCGGGTCGGTGCGGTGACGACCACGTCGGCGGCGGGGGCGAAGGCGGCGGAGGGGTGGGTGGGTACGGTGGCGGCACCGGCGGTCGCATCGCACGGTACAGGGCCTCAGAGGCGGCTCCTCAACCCAGCGGTCGCTCCAGCGGTGGGGGCGGAGGCGGTTGTGGGGAGGGCGGGTATGGTGGCGGTGCTGGCGGCCGCAACGCCTGGCGCGGGGCCTCGGGGGCGGCCCCCTGCCCCTGCGGTCGTTCCAGACGCGGTTCCACACGTCGGCCGTCTACCACTCGGGGGGGGGGGCTAGTCCTTGTCACCCCTCGAGAAGGGAGGGGGGCATACGTCTGCTTTCACATCCTCCTACACCTGGCGGAGGAGCCGGAGATCGAGCGCAAGATGGCCAAGAAGGGCCTCACGCCGCTCCTCGCCTCGATACTGAAGCGCGACAACTCCGAGCTCCGCGTCCTCGCTCTCGCCTTCCTCAAGAAGCTCGCTGTCTTCAAGGCGCGCGGGAGGGGCACTCTCGCCCCACTGCCTTGTGGACCCACGCCGCCCTCTGACCCTCCTCCGCCCTCGCCGTCGACCCTCGCCGCTGCAGGAGAACTTGCCGGCGCTACGCGATGCCTCCCTCCTCGCCGGGGTCGCGGCGGCATGCGGCTCGAGCTCGAGCGAGGAGCTCCCCCTCACGGCGTTGCGCGTGGTTTACAACCTCTCCTTCGACCCGCACGCGCGGAAGGCCATCTTCGCCTCTCCCGTCCTCTCCAAGCTCGCCGTGCTCATCCGGCGCCGCTCCCACCCCCTGGTCCTCCGGATCCTCTACCTCCTATCGGTGGAGCAGCGCGGCCGCGAGGCTACGCCAGTCCGCCACCCACAGCCACATCCGTGGGATGAGGCTCAGCCCGCCCCGCCGGCCTGTACCGTAGGCTCTAGCGAAGACGGACGTCCCCGTCTCGTTGCGCAAGCATGTGCTGGCCTGCTCGGACGCGCAGCTGCCGGCGGAGCTGGCGGGACTCGCCATCAACCTCGCCACGGCGAGCCGCGCGGCGGACGCCCTCGCCGCGGAGGGAGGGATGCGGCACCTCCTCGAGCGGCTGCTGCAAACGCATGACCTCGTACTGCTGAAGCTCATCCGCGCACTCGTCGCGCACGACGGCCCTGCGAGCGCCGCCGCGCCGCTCACCGCCGAGCTGCTCGGTCTCACGCGCCAAGTGGTCGACGACGAGCACATGCGGCTCGAGCTACTCGGCACGCTCTCTGGGCTCCGCCTCGCGCGGCTGCCCGACCTGCCGCGGCTCGTGGAGCGCTACTCGCTCATCGAGCTGCTGCGGCAGCACATGGCTCCTGGGGCGGCCCAGGACGACGCTCTCCTCGAGGCGGTCGTGCTCGCGGGGGAGCTCGCCGGCTCGGCCAAGGTGGCGGTCATGCTGCTCAGCTCGGGCCTCGTCTTCCGCGACAGCATGGCGGGCGGCCCGACGACTCGCACCCTGTACTCGCTTCTGACCGAGCGACAGGTCCTCGGCCCCGCGGAGTCGCGCTGCCCACGCGCGCCGACGCCGTCCCAGCCCCCCGCCTCGCCCCCGCTCGCGGCAGGAGGACGACGAGTTCGTGGTGCAGTTGCTGTTTGCCTTTTACCGGCTGCTGCAGGTGGAGGAGCCACGCGTGGCGCTGCTCGAGAAGACGCAGATGGTTGTCTACTTGCTCGACCTCCTCCTCGACCGCAACAGCGCGGTCTGCGGCCTCGCCTCGCAGTGCCTCGACGCCATCTCCGAGTCGGATGAGGATTGGGCGGCACAGATCCGGCAGCGCAAGTTCGAGGCGCACAACCACGAGTGGCTCGCCGTGGTGGACGAGGATGAGGCGGAGGAGTACCAGGACGCGCTGGCCCTCAACAACGCCGTCAAGTCGCTGCGGGAGAATGCGCCGCTCGACGCCTCCCTGCTCGGCAAGGGCGGGTACTTGGAGGCTGGGGAGACGCTCCGGCCTGGGCACTCGCCCGCGTCCGACTGCTCGAGTCCGATGGACGAGTATGGCGTGGGACACGGGATGCACGGCCTCGGCAGTTACGGGTACGGCCTCGACGAGTACGATGAGGAGGACTACGTGGCGTGACACTACTGGTGGGTAAGCCGACCGCAAAAGGTTCGCGCTGCTGTTGCGTATGACAACTTTTTGGGGGTGTGGGGTGTGCGCGCGCGGAGCCCTGTCCACGTGGTGGCGCCCCCGGCTTGTTGCACGAGTATATGGGACACGATGTCTCAAATATGAGGGGTTTTGACTCCTACCGGCTCCTGACGCTATCCCTGGCAGCTCTAATGGCCAGGATCAGTAGTGTTGTGATAGAGGGTGCCCATACTAGCGCAGGAGCTGCCACACTCGCCCGGACCGTCCCCTTCTGGGGCCGGTTCCGCACAGCCCGCGAGAGCCGACAGCGGGGCCGTGCCGCGGGTGCCTACTGCCGAGTGCCACAAACACTGCGCCGTCCCGCCATCACCTATAGGCTGTCTTGTGTGATGGTTGGGATGTCCAAACGCCACCATCTTGGCTCTTGCGACCTCAAACCCGCGAGCTGTATGGGTGGTCCTGACGTCGACAGACGCCCGATGACCACGGTGAAGCTGAGCCGGAACGCGTCGACAGGTCTCGTCTGAGCCCGTGGCGGTCGCCGGCTGAGTCGCTGTGCACGAACCGGTACCTCAGGCGTCACCTCCGCAGCCTCAGGTCTCACACTCCATCACCTCCGCCGGGACGCCGTCGGTGGCACGCTCGGCGGCGAGTTTGTTGCAGCCCCACAGCGAGCGCGGCGTCGAGCCTACTCGGTCTGGTCGGTCGGCCGCACTCCCTGGGTGCCAGGGAGTGCGGCCGACACGCGAGCGGTGCTTCCCGGCAGCGCGCGCCGGCTGTGGGGCTGCAACATACTCGAGACACGCTTTTTTGGGACATTTTCGACGCTTTTGTCCCATATACTCGTGCAACAAGCCCCCCCTGTCGAGAAGCGCGCGCTTCTGCTTCTCTCTCTGCACAGCTTTGCTGTGGCGATGGAGGTTTCCCATCCCTCCCATAGAAAGAATTCAACGAAAACAACTGTATTCTCACAGTAAGAGAGGCGGAGAGGCGCCAGTGATGACGAAGCAGAGACTAGCGCAGACGAGAGCAGGGCAGACCCGGGGACTGGGGAGCTGGAGCAGACGGCATCGGCCGCCAAGGGAACGTTGGGAAGAGGCACGAGGAGGGCGGCGACCTCGACCGACTATGGAGGACCCGTCGCCAGACGACGCAGGGCAGAAGACGGTGAGGCAGAGCAGACGCGCAGGGCGAGACGAGGGAGGGAGCAGGACTTTGCGGAGATCAGCAGGAGGATGTACGAAGAGGTTAGGAGCAGCAGGGACCCGAGGGACCATGTGGAAGACGGCTAGTGCTAGTCCCCCATCGGGAGGACGACCCCGGCAGTCGCCGACCACACCCGCGCCGCGGTGTTGACCAACGGCGCGGCAATCCGCATCGAGGGCGCCCACCGCGCACCGGCGCAGCGATAGTATTGCGCGCAGTCAGGCCTCGCCCAGAATGGACAGAAGGCACTGGCGCTTCTCGCCAGCCAGACTGACTTGGCCACTGGCGAGCGGGCCGACTGCGCGCCCCGATCCCACCACTCGGCGCCATCGCACGGGTCCTCCCTCGGCCGCGCAGCTCCAGAGAGGCAGCTGGCGTTGCGCTGCACTGCCTGAAGCTGCTGTTGAGACTCGCCAACAGTTGGAGCTGCCCCGCGCGCCGCCGCGAGCACCACGACGTGAGCGCGCCTTCTGGAGGGCGCAGGCACCACCCCTCGCGCCGGCCCGAGCCGATTCAGCAGCTCCGGCCCAACCAAGCGCCGACGGGAGGGCGAATAAATAAATAAATAAAACGGACACACCAAACAAGGGGTGGGAGAAGAGCGCAAAAGGGAGCGCAGGCGCAAATACTGTCCCGTTTTGCTGTTCACAGCTACGGACGGCCTCTGCGGCAAAGTCAAATCACCCCCACCACCTCCCACCTCCCTCCCACAGGCAAACCTTCGGCTCCCGCTCAGAGGCTCGCCGCGCCCGTGCGGCGCGCCGAGGCGGCGCCGAGGCCGGCGCCTTGCACCCGGCCCGCGGCCGGCACAGCCTCGCCCCACAACTGACCGCCCTGCGGCCCCTGCGCAGGCGTACCACAGGCGTCGCTCAAAAAGCGACGCCGGGTGTGGGCTGCTCCCTTGACCCGTCACCCGCCGCGCCCTCGCCCGGCCGCCTCACCGCTCACGGAGCGCACGGCTGCTCGCCGCCGCCGCCACGCGTCCCGTGCCGCCACGCATGCCCCTTGCCCTGACGCGCGCGCTCTGCAGCGGCAGAGCGCGCGTCTGTCACAGACGGAGCAGCGACCGCGCCAGCGGTCGGTGGTTCCGCCCCCCCCTCGCGCGCGCCGCGCGCGCGCCGCCGCCGCCCGCCGCCGCCGCCGCCCCCTCCTCGCCGTCTTCCCCACCCCTACCCTCTGTTGCGCGCGCGCGCGCCCCGCGCTGCGCGCCCCCGCCCCCACCCCCGCCCCCGCCCCCGCCCCCGCTCCCACGCATACCTTCCCCGGTAGGTGTGCGTAGAAAGTGGAACCAATCGACAGGTGGCAGAAGCCGCCGTGTGTGACACATATTGCGGCACGTGAGTGAGACAGAGCCCCGGCAGCGCGCGCGCACAGCGCAACAGGCGTTTCAAACAGCAAACGGGACGGCCTGCGCAGCGTCTAACTATTCTTTTGTGGGGGCGAGCTGCTCTGAGCTAGACGACCGTCTGCAAGGCCCGCACGCCTGCCGCGCGCCCACCCCGCGCCCACATCTACGCCCACGTTGCTGCATCTACGCCCACGTTGCTGCCGAGTCGCGTCTCCTGCCACGCCACTTCACCTCTTCGCTGTTTGGGGAGGGGTCGGGGCAGCGCCGCAGCGCCGCAGCGCAGAGCGCCCCTGCAGCAGTGCCGCTCAAAGCTGCCCTACACACCCACGCGCTCGCTCGCCGCGCCTGATCCTGAGAGCTCGCCTCCTCCCGTCAGACCCTGCCATGTCCATCCTCCGCCTGTTCGTGCTGTCTGCGCTTCTGTCTTGCGCGTCAGCGCTCGTGACGCCGCTGGTGCCGCTGCAGCGCGCCGTCGCCCCGCCGCGGCAGCCTGCCGCCGCGATGATTGCTCTGACAAAGCCGCAGCGCACCAACAAGCGCCGCCGCGAGTACAACAAAATGTACAAGTCGGAGATGAAAACCGCCATCAAGCGGGTGCATGGAGCCCCGCCCTGCCGCCGTTGCAACTCGACGTTGCGAGTGGCTCAGCGGCGCTCGGCCCCCTCGGGCAGGTGTTTGAGGCGGTGGACGGCGGCGACTACCAGGACGCCTCCTCGCGGCTCAACCGCGCTCAGGCCATCATTGACAAGAATGTCAAGCGCGCTGCTCCTGCTGCGCCCCACCGCCGGGAGAGGGAGGCGGGAAGCTGAGCGGCCACGCTTCGTACTCAATAGGCGGAACATCTTGCACAAGAACACCGCCGCGCGCCGCAAGTCCCTCCTTACCCGCAAGGTCAAGGGGCTCGAGCCCGGCGCGCCCGCGGCCGCGGCGGCGCCAGCGGCGGCTCCGGCAGAGTGAGCAGTAGCAGCAGCCCCTTCTCAGTATTGCATCATTACGCGCAGCCGGGCCCAGCAAGGGGAGCGGGCGGGGCGTTCGTCGTTCGTGCTCCACGTGGGCGCGACGCTTCGCGACGGGCGGCGCCTAGCCCTGGCGGGGTCGCAGTCGCCGCGGCCAGTATGTAGAGTGTTGCGCCCGTCTTTTGTCTCTTCTTGTTGTGTCAGTCGCCTGTTTTCTTGCTTTGCGCCCGCAACCGTCCGACGCGGCGCGCGACATCTTTTCTTGCTCGGCTGTCGTCGGCAAGACTTCGCGCCAGAGCCGAACGCCGAGCAGTGTGTGTACTTACTATATATATATGGAAAAAGGGGCCTCTGCCGATCCGGCAGACGGCCTCGCTCCGCTCCTCGCCCTCCTCGGCCTCTCGTCGGTGCCAGACGATCCTGCCGCCGTGACCAAGGCGTACAAGCGTGCGCTCCGCAAGCGGCCCTCCGCAGTGCACGAGCTGCGGCACGCTGCCGAGGCGTTGAAGACGGCCGAGTCGCGTGCCGCGTACCTCGAGGCTGCCGCTGCGCCTGCAGAGCCGGGTGCGCCGCTCGCCATCGGGAGGTGGTCGCTCCCAATCTCCTCGTGCGGAGCGCCTTCCCGTGCCAACGTCCCGGCGTATGGCAGCGCCTCAGCCCGCGGCCGGCGGCCAACGATGGAGGACGAAGTCTCGGTCGGAGCGCCGATCTGCGGCGCGCACATGTTTGCGGTCTATGACGGCCACGGCGGCAGACGGGCCGCAAAGCTGGCGGCGCGCCAGCTGCCGGACGCGCTGCGCAGGGCGGCCGGCGAGGGCGGCGGCAGCGGCGAGGGCGGCGGCGAGGGCGGCGGCAGCGGCGAGGGCGGCGGCAGCGGCGAGGGCCAGGGCGACGACGGCGAGGAGGAAATCATCCGCGAGGAGGCGGCGCGGTCGGCGTTTGCGGCGGTGGAGGCGGCGATCCTTCGCCAGGGGTGGCACGACGGCTCGTGCGCCACGGTGGCGCTGGTGGACAGGCCGCGGCGGCGGCTGCAGCTGCTGCAGCTCGGCGACTGCAACGCGATGCTGCACTCGCCGCGTGGGTGCGCCTCCTCCCCGCCGGAGCTGCTCTGCCCGATCCACCGGCCGACCGAGCCGACCGAGGCGGCGCGGCTCGCGAAGGCTGGTGCAGAGGTGTCGCCAGCCGGGGGGCGGAGAGGGCAGTCGCCACCTCGGCGCTTTCCCTGAGCCCCTCTCGGATCGCTCCGGCAGGTGTCGTCGACGGGGCGGTGCGGCGGGCTCGCCGTCTCGCGCGCCTTTGGCGACGCCGAGCTCAAGGCGAGGCCGTCCTGGACACTTCCCTGACACTTCCCTAGACACTTCCCTAGACACTTCAAGCAGAGCTCAAGGCGAGCGGCTGTCCTCGGGGGGCTGTCTGCGCCTCCGAGGGCTGGGCTACCCGCCCGCTCGCCGCTGAAGGGCACACGCCCCCGGACACGTGTCGGGCACGTCCCGGTAGGCGAGGCTGCCCGCCGGCTCGCTGCTCGCCGAGCCCGAGCTGCGCTGCGTCGAGCTGCCGGCCGGAGGCGGCGAGGCGGGCGGCGGCGAGGCGGGAGGCGGGGCGAAGCTCGTGCTCGCGTGCGACGGGCTGTGGGACTGGATCACGCCCTCCACCGCGGCTCGCGTCCTCGACGAGGCCGCCCCCGCCGCCGCGGCCGGGGAGGCGCCCGGCCTGGCCGCCGCCGCGCGCGCGCTGGTGCAGGCGGCGCTGGACCGAGGCAGCGACGACAATGTGAGCGTGGTTGTGGTGGATGTGTCGGTGCCAGGGTGAGCCGAGCATGGTGAGAGAGGGGGGGGGGGGGGGGGAAGGAGGAAAGGAGGGAGGGAGGTGGAGGGAAAAAAAAAACCAGCCAAAAACCCCAAAGAGAAAGCGGACGGAACAGCCCCCGACAGACAGAGCTATTTTTTGCATTTGTCGCCCCCCGAGGCGTAGCTCTGCTGGATACCGAGATCCGGGGCCGGGAGGTCTAACGCCCCAATAACGGCCGGTAATGGGCCCTGAGTGGCCAGGTGCTGCCCCCCCAATACACACCCCCCCATGCTGGGGGGGTAGACAGCGGTAGCTTTGCAGGGCAAGGCTCTGTGTAGGCCCTTGCCGGGGGGTTATGGCTCCCCCGGGCGCTGTCCAGAAAACTCCCGATTTTGCGAAATCCCC
>NW_005201154.1:85046-87827 GCF_000372725.1 Emiliania huxleyi CCMP1516 | reverse complement strand
TGGGTTAGGAATAGCCACCAGAGAGCCGATTTTGCCCCCAAAGTTGTGAAATCGTGGCTGAAAGTCCAATATCTTGGAGATCTGACCAGTCTCAAGGCTTCATGTTACTCCAAAGGATGATTTTCCCCCTCGAAAATGCTGCGAAATGAGGCGTAAAATCAAGGGCCCGGAGGGTCTGACCACGAGCACGAGTCTCTGGGGGGTCCTCGGCCATGACCCCCCCCCCTAGCATGTGGTGAAGCCTCTGGGGGGGTCGGACCCCCCCCCCAGCATGTGGTGTGAGTAGAAGGGCGCCCCCCTCCCTGGAAGCGATGTGCGCCTGCTCCGGGGGCACGGCGGGGCGGGCCCACGACCCCTTCTCTTTTACGGGGGAACCCAAAACGCCTAAGGCTAAGCGCTAAAAGAAGCTGGTGTGGGGGAGGAGGTGAGGACTGAGGGGTGCGGCGTTCCGACAACGCGCCGCGACACCGCACACCGGCGCACAGACCTCTTCACTGCCGACGACCCGCCGGTCGAACGAGTGAACGGTTCTTGGACGTCATCTCAAGGAGGGCCGCTAGGGTGGGGGTGAGCCAGGATACCAAGATACCTAGGTAACAGGCACTATCTGCCACTCTCAGAGCAACTAACACTATCTGGCAGCCACCAAACCCCCCAGCACCACACAACCAGATAGATATCTACCCAATAGCGAATAGCACACATGCATGTGCTTCATTGGCGACCGGCCGACCCTGAGGCACGCGAAGGTCGTCTCCGGTTAGGACGAGGGACTTCACGGGGTCGTCGCAGACCGATTGGAGGCCTTGGGTGGAGATACCAGACAATATGCTACGGGTCCCTAGTATGGGTTGGGGACGTATTCATTGTGGCCCGCGCACCAGACTGTCGATCGATCCGATCCAATCGGCGGAAGTCGTGTTGGCGCGGCGGGCCGTAAAGCCGGGTGCGGCTCGAGCGCCCAGGCGTGGCGCTCGGAATGCCGCGCGAGCACGCGCGAGAATTCGCCAACGTTGATATCAATCAGCGGGCCACGGGCCTTGCCGCCAGCCGCCCGAGGCCCAAGCCCTTGCAACGCCAGCACCACCGGTCCGAGTATCAGGATGCAGCGGCAATCATGCAGCAGCCACATCATCAGCGGCAGTGGCTCATGCAGCAGCGATTGGCAGCGGAGCAGGCCGGCGCGAACGTTGGCTTTCCGGCTGCAAAGAGCTTTCGGAATAAGGCTCGGTACGAGGTGGAAGCGGCGACGGCCAAGCTGATGCAAGAGCCGCTCCTTCGGCGGGTCGAGGACGCGCCGGCCGCTGCTGCCACAGTGAGTCGGCAGGCACTGCAACAAGCAGAGGAGCGAGCACTGGCGGCGGAGGAGCGGGCAAAGGCGTCGGATTTGGCGCGGGCGGAGGCGGAGGCGGCGCTGGCAGTGGCTGCAGAGCTGGCTCGCTCGAGAGCGGCCGAGCTGGCGCGCTCTCAACTCACCTCCAGCCCAAAGGAGGGAGGGAAGCTTGCTCCGACAGAGCGCGCCGCCGCGCGGCCGTCGTGCCCGAACTGTCCGTACGGCAACCTCCGGCAGCTCAAGGATGGGAGGGCAGGGATTTACCGGGGTCGCTGTGCCAGATGCCGGGCGGAGAAGAAGCTCGTGGGCGAGGATAACAACCGATGTGCGCCACCAGAGCCGACGCTGAAGGCGAAGAAGGCGGCGGCGAAGGCGCCAGCAAAGGCAGTGGCCGAGCAACCCCTAGGAAACAAGGACGCCCAAAATGGCTCTTCGACGCCGGCCACCACTGCTGCGCTCTCGGAGAGCGCGGCCAGGCTGCTGGAAAACGCAGGTGGCTCCATGCTCCTGACCAGCTTGTGGATGGACCTCCGCAAGCACTCGCGCCAAGCCACGGAGGGCATCAAGGCCAAGAGCTGGATCTTGGCTCCACCGCAGAGCGAGCAGTTCCACCTCACAGAGCCTTCATTTGGTGTGTTGACCGTCTCGCTCGCTCCGAGGAGGGAGGAGCGGGCGGCGAGGGCGCGCGTCGAGGCGGAGCCGCCCAAAGCGGTCAAGGGGCAGCCGGCCAGCGGCAGCAGCGGCGAAACAAGCAGCGGTGGTGATCGCACGCGGGTTGGCGCGGCTGGCTTCATGCCACCTGGCGGCAACCTGCCCTGCAGGCTCGGGGCGTTGGAGGCGTATGTCTTTGTCCCGTTCTTGAGCGGCGCCACCGACAAACTACTCCGAGTCAAGAGCCGGGTGGTGGCGCTGGAGGAGGCGCTGGAAAGATTGCTACGTCGGCAACAGAGGGGAGCGGGCGGCAACGGAGCCGGCGAGACGCGTCTGCCGCTCGGTGCCCCCGGCGGCGGGCTGGTCGACCGGGTGGCTCGCCTGGAGCAGCTCCTGAGCAGTGGCGAGGTGACGGGCCTCCCGCTGCCCTCTGGTCCTCCCACCGCGTCGGCGCTCGGCGCCAACGCCGTCGCTGAAGCACCCAAGGAGGCCTGGAGCTCTGGTCCTCGAACCGAGGTGGCGGAGCTCTCGCAGGGCGAGGTGGCCAAGTGGACGGCAATCGCCGCAGCGCGCCCTCTCCCGCAACGGATCACGCGGGTCAGCCAGTGCTCGGCGTGACGCAGAGCACGCTGTTGCCTGTCGCGGTGCGCGAGGGCCCGGCCCCACTTCGTTTGAAGCCGGACCCGGGCGTCGGGCTGATTCACCAAGGGCCCCGCCTCGAGGAGGAGCTCGTGCTCCCCCGGCAGGGCAGCCCCCCTTAGTGCTTTATTAAAAAAGGGGGAAGGGGGAAGGGGGGA
>NW_005201154.1:82402-84787 GCF_000372725.1 Emiliania huxleyi CCMP1516 | reverse complement strand
ATGAGAGAGGAGAGAGGGGGGAGGAGGGGAGGGGAGGGGAGAGATGGGGGCCGATTGGAGTTCAGAGCCGAGAAAGGAAGACGGAAACCCACAACAGGGGGTCTAACAAGCCCGAAGCCGTTTTTTTTTCGCCCGCGTGTCCCGAGAAAGCGCTGTCGTCTGCCCGTCTCCTCTCCCCGCCCCCCGCCCCCGCCCCCGGGAGGGAGATTCCCAAATAGAAACCGGCTGGGAATGGTGGGAAACCGGCACCGCTCCAGAGTGTGTCCAGAGCCGCTGTGGCTGAGAGATTTTTAGAAGATCTGTGGCTGTGGGACTGAGGTCTGAGCTCTGAGAGAGATTTTTAGCAATAGTGGTGTTAATTGATGCTCCTAAAGAAAGAAAGAGAAAAGAGAACAAGGGAGGGATGGAGGACGGCCCTAGTTGTACCCGAGAAAATTTCTGGGGGCCAGAATTCTTTTGTCCACGCGCCGCTTTTCCAGCGTCATCCTTCCTCGTTCCCACCGCGGCGCAGGATTCACGGGAGGCTTTCGGCCCAGTCGCGCCCACAGCTGCACCACCATGAGCGCCACCGCTGCGACGAAGGCCGCTCCGGCCAAGGCCAAGCCTAGCATGAAGTACGTGCAGCTCAAGCGCGAGAAGAACAACTTCGTCCCGCCCAAGCCCTCGCAGATCGACCGGGACGAGTCGGCCAGGTCTCGCGACTTTTGGGGCGTCCCGATGCCAGACATCCAGGGCGCGGTCGGCGGCTGGATCGACGCCGCAGGCCAGGCGGCCAACGAGCACGTCCGCCCGCAGCTCGAGAAGTACGTCAACGACATCATCTACCAGGCAAACGAGCGAGGCATGCTCACCAAGGTGGTGAATGACGCGCTGCGAGCCCGAGCGAACGAGGACTCGCCAATTATCATTCCGATCACGCTGGGGCGGCTCAAGCTGGGCTTCCACTGGCCCGGCGCTAAGGCGGATGGCGTGGAGGAGGACGTGGTGGGGGAAATCCACTCGCTCGAGGCGCCCGCCGTAGCCAAAGGTTGGGAGGAGGAGCCTGTCTGCTCACCGAGTGGAGTGTCACCGACTGGACTGCCACCCGGTGGCTGAGCAGCCGCGGCTCCCGTGCGCGCGACGCAGGTGAAGAACGTGAACCTCAACCCAAACTCGCTCGCCGCGATGGCGACCAATCAGGGGCCGCTGCGGCTCTCTCTCGAGATGCCAAGGATGGAGTTCTCGACGGCGGAGCAGCTGCGGATGCGGGTGATGTACGGGCTCTGCTGCGGGCCGCAGTGCTTCCCGGCCGCCTCGGCCGGCCTCTTCACCACCAAGCTCGAGGACATCAAGGCGGGCCACACCTCTCTCTCCTCACCTCTCTCTCACACCTCTTTCTCCACACCTCTCTCCCCTCACCTCTCTCTCACACCCACTTCTCCACACCTCTCTCGCCTCACACCTCTCTCTCACCTCTTTCTCCACACCTTTCTCTCCCACCTCTCTCTCACCGTGAGCAGGTAGAGTGCGAGTGGCGGCCGTTTGGCGGCGACGGCGAGGCGCCCAACGACCTCAACCTCAAGTTCACCCAGATGCACGTGCAGGGCGTTGAAAACCAGTTCCGCGTCCTCGGCTGCATCACGCCTGCCTGCATGGGCTGCTTCTTCCCTGTCCAGCTCTCGGCACAGTCGCTGCTCGGCTTCGGCAAGGGCGACACTTTCTCCATCCCAAACCCGATCGAGTGGGCGCCGGAGAGCTTCCCGCTGCCCAAGCTCTGAAATTGGAAATTCAACCTGAGACGCATGTTGTGTGCGATTATGGAGAAACCCGCCCCGCGGCTGCGAGAGACGCTCAAGACTCAAGTCCTGTCCCCTCGTCAAGCAGCGGAGCACGGTTGCGCGTCCGGTTTTGTGCCAGTGTTTATTTCTGTACCGCCACGCCTGTGTTTACGTATTATTCTAACACCTAACGCGCCGGGTACACCCCCGCGGGCTCGGTCACACTCGGTGCGTCGTGCGTGCGAAACGAGGAAGCAGGATCCAGGAACGTCTCGGCTCTCCCCACACATATCTCGTCTCGAGTCCTCGTCTCGCTCTCTCTCCCCACGCCGGCGCGTACCACGACAGGGGCCGCCTTTTGAGCGCGGTGAGCGCGACGTGTATCCTCTCTAGGATCGACGTGCGTGGCATTTTCTCCGGCGAGCATGCCTGCGCTGGTGGCGACGCTGAGAGGTGTCCACTGAGGTGGCGCCAAGTGAGCCTCTCACTTCGGCTCTGCGGAGCCTGCGGCGGGCGCTGCAGCGGACGGCGGCCTACAAGCTGTGGCGGCGCCCAGGGAGCGGCGCCCCGTGACGGAGAGGCGGTGCCGCGCAAAGAGTCGGTAGGCGGCCTCGGCGAGCGGCACAGC
>NW_005201154.1:79820-82045 GCF_000372725.1 Emiliania huxleyi CCMP1516 | reverse complement strand
CGAACCGCTTCACGCCGCCGGCTGCGGCAGCGCGGGCGATGGCAATGTTGGCGTCGCCGTTCACGGCGCGCATCCGCTCATTCGTCCCAAACACACCGAGGGTTGTTATCACGCCGTCGGCGTCTCCGACCCGCGCCTGCACCTCTGGGACGGTGGCGTCGCCTGCGACCCACTCGGCGCCCTCCAACTCGGCCGCGGGAGTGACGCCAGCGGGCGGGCCGCCAGAGCGCGAGATGGAGGTGACGGAGTGGCCTCGCAGCAGCGCCTGGCGCACGACGCGGGCGCCTAGGTAGCCGGAGCCGCCCACAACGATTAGTTTCATGGCGAGGCGGAAATGTCCGAGAAGTCACCTCAAAACCGCATTTCAGGCGGTAAGCCGTCGTCGCCCGGCGCTGCATGCAGCACCGTGGCGATGGCGCTAAGAGGTTCCTCTTTCCGCCCCCCCCCCCGCAAGGCGCGCGATACACATTTCTTGAAGGTCCGATACTGGAAGCCCATATAGGCACCTTACACTCCCCCGCAGTATCGCACCTCTTGAGCGATACTACGTTTCCGCAGCTGGGGATTCTCCGGGACCCTCTTTGTACCCGTGCTGGCCGGTCTCGGATGGCGAAAAGAATTTGGGACCATTGGGTTTGTACTATTAACAACGAAGGCGCTCTCAAAATAATTTTACAAGAAAACTCCGTCGCACGACACTAGGGGGGAAGGACAGACGAGCGACATTTGACGACGTCGGGGGTCACAATGTGACGACCAAAACGATCTTGGGAGCCAGGGTGAGACAACAGGTCGGGGTGCCACACGGGGCACACCACCGGCGTATTCTAGAGGGGGAAAAGAAACGGGGAATCCGGGGCCCCTTCACAGTGGCACAGCCCGCGTTACACAATCTTGATTTTGGTCATTTGCGCCATTTGGTACCTCTCGGTGCCTTCCAGAGGCAGCTGTGAGTGACCCCGCCGAGTGGACGGGGGCACTCGGCAGGTGGCGCGGAGTGCCCCCGTCCACTCGGCGGGGTCGCAGCTGCCTCTGCGCGTCCTGGGGAGGTACCGAATTGTCGCCGCCGGAGACGACTCGATGCCGCTGAGATCGGAGAGCAAGCTCTGACAGGTCGCACGTCGCTCCTTTGACGCCGACGTGGTCGACTCGCCCGTACAGAGCACATCAGTACAACGGACTTGACGCGCTCGGTACGACGCCTGCGACCCGTCTCGGGTCAGGTGGCGCGACGCTCATCGCGCCTACCAGCGCTGCCTTGCAGGTTGCCACGACGAGGTCGAGCACGCTTCTATACGCTCGCCGAGCCTTCCTTTCCATCCCATTAGGCAGCCTGGGAACGGTGGCGGTCAGAGGCAAAGCCTACGAGGGGTGGTGGAACCACATGTCACGGCTACCGCCGGCTCGACCCCACGATAGCCTCCGAAGGCTGACTTTGCGGCACCATCATCGGACGATGTCGACGAGTTGGGTCGCTCTCGCGGTAGCCAGATGGCCCCTCATACTAGCATCATCGGCCATGGCCGCAGGGAGCGCGGGGGAGGGCGCTGGGAGCAACACGGAGCTCCGTTGGAGACGTTTTCAAGATTAGCGTGTCAGAGTGAATTGGAACTAGCCCTATGAGTGCCATTCTTCTTCAAGAACGGAGCACTTGGAGAACGGGTTCTTCGACTTTATCGAGGTGAAACGACTCCCGCCTCCCGGTACACATGCTCTTGAAGCAGCGCCACGCGCTGGGGCACACGCTAGGCTACTCGCATTCGTGGCCAGAGCTGAGTGCCGACACTTGCGGCGACGGGCTCGCGCGTTTCGATCTGCAGGATCGATCCGGCCGCACGGCAGCACTGGCCCTCTCGCCGTCAGCTTCGAGCATTGCAGACTGCCGCTGGGCGCTCAACCTGTTCGACTCAATCAGCCCAGTTCGAGAGCGCCAGCTGCTCCAACGGCGAAAGGCGTCCCCAGCGGCCGGTGCGCTCCGGTGCCTTGCGGCGACACCCCACGCAGCGCATGCGCTCCCACCAAGGCCATCAACTTCAGCGGAGGGTGAGCGCCGTGGACCACAGCCGGTGGAGCGAGCGCCGCCTCCGTATGCTCTGCATGAAGCGGGCGGGAAGGACACAGCCCCTCGTCCTGCCACAGCAGCGGCTGCAAGTTTTGCGAGGGATCAGGCGGCGCCACGGCCTTGCACGGCGGCAGAGCATGCGGTGAGGGAGCTAAACGGCGGG
>NW_005201154.1:46357-70180 GCF_000372725.1 Emiliania huxleyi CCMP1516 | reverse complement strand
AAGGCGGCGGCCCAGGACATCCGGGCAGCCCTGTCTGTCCTGCGGCCGCGCGACGCCGCCTGGGCGCCGCGCGTGATCACTTCGTCGATGCACGACCCGGGCAGCGCTGCCGCGGTGGCAGACGTGATCGAGGAGTTCAGAGCGACGATGGGGCGTGCGGGGGCGCTGCGCGCGCGCCGGGCGGAGCAGGCCGACTCTCGTGTTTGGGAGCACTGCTCGGAAGCCCCTGCCTCCTGCGCCTTCCCTGAACCTTCCCGGAGCCTTCCGGTAGGCGGTCTCGCGCGTCTGGGAGCACGCGCGCGCCGACGTGCTGCACCGGCTCGGCGGCATGCCAGGCGTGCAGGCGCTCATCGGTGAGCTCGCCGCTTCTGCACGCCTCCCTCTGCACGCCTCCCTCTCACGCCCCCTCCGTGCGGCCGGGTGCCCGGCTTTGCCGAGGAGACCATCTTCTAGGAACTCTCTAGGAACCTTCTAGGAACCATCTAGGTGCCCGGCTTTGCCGAGGAGACCATCTTCGTCGCCGGCGGCCGCATGACGAAGGGCTTGCTTCCTTCAGTCGTCCGTCGCTGATGAGTCGACCGATCAACTCCTCAGGTGACCGCGTGACGACAGACTTGCTCGCGATGCCGTTCTCGATGGGCCGCAACCTGCTCTGCATCTTCTCGAAGAAGCACGTCGACAACCCGCCAGAGCTCAAGTCGACAAAGCAGAGGCGAGACTTGGCCGCGAGATATCCGAGGGGTAGCCGAGAGATGGCCGAGAGGCGGCCGAGAGACAGCCGAGAGATGGCCAAGAGGCAGCCGAGAGGCGGCCGAGAGACAGCCCAGAGGCAGCCGAGAGGCAGCTCGAGGCCAGGCTGGCATCGGGCGCGCCACGCCACGTCGCCCTCGCCCCCCTGCCCCAGGCACAACCGGATATTATATTACATTATATTATTTATTATCATCCAGGCACAACCGGATGGTGATGAAGACGATGCAGCAGCTGATGACGGACGGAGGAAAGTGCATCTGGGTGGCGCCGTCGGGAGGCAGGGACCGGCCGAGCGACGACGGAAAGTACGAGGTCGCGCCGTTCGACTCAAAGTCGATTGAGATGTTCCGGCTCATGTCGGCAAAGGCGGACGGGACTGCAACCTCGGGGCAACCTCGGGGACCTCGGGGCAACCTCGAGCCACCTCGAGCCATCTCGAGTCATCTGCGCCAGGCGGACCGGCCGACGCACTTCTACCCCCTCTCCATGTTCACCTACCCGATCTGCCCGCCGCCAACCACCGTCGGCGGGGAGATTGGCGCGCGGCGTTTTCCTGCAGCGATCGCCTCCTCTGCCCCGGCGGCATTCTCCGACCGGCTCGAGCCGTGTCGCGCGCAGGCGAGCAGCGGACAGTCAAGTACTACCCGGCGGCGCTCCACTTTGGCGAGGAGGTGGACGTGTCGCGCTTCTCGGAGGGGTGCGTGACCGACAACTTCCCGGCTGGCTGCGACGCAGCCGCGCCTCGAGCTCGAGATCCGCCGAGATTGCCCGAGATGAGCCAGGTTGGCCCGAGATAGGCGAACTCGTCGCGCGACGAGCTGCGAGAGGCGACACTTCCTAGACACTCCCTAGACACTCCCTACACACTCCCTAGAACTCGTCGCGCTGCGAGCTGCGCGAGGCGGCGAGAGCCGGTGGGGGCGGGGCCCAACCGCCGGGCCCCCGCATGCCCGCGACACGCGCGCGGCATCTCCCTCAGGCGCTCGCCAAGCACGTCCACTCGATTGTCTCGAGCAACTACCAGGACCTCGCCGCCAAGCTCGACATGCCGTGAGCGCCGCCCTTCGCTGCGCGGTGGCCCCGCCCCGCCGACGTGCGGCCGCCTCTCCCGCCTAAGCTTGAAGTCTCCCTCGGGGTGCCGAGACCGCGGACCGGCCAGCGGCGTGTGTGACGCGCGAAGTGTACCTGTGCATGCTCCGCTGCGAGCAGCAGCCGCGCTGCGGCCGATACCTCCGAGTCTCATCGACCTCCTGCATGTGCTCCCTCGCCGGCTGTTGGCCGGCAAAGAGGACGCCTCGGTGCGTGTGCTTGCGTACTGTTATGGCCGCAGCCGTTTCCACAGCTCTACGGTATTCCTGCAAAAAAGCACAACCCTCTTCCTCTACCTGGGCTCTCAGAGAGCCCAGGTCTGCGTCTGGCCCCCCAGGCCGCGCGAGGTCCGAGGATCGCGCACTGCGCCGATAAAATTAACCGATAATCGCACACCCCACAGCCACACGTGCGCGTGGCCGTGGGGGTGCGCGGGTGGTGCGTGAAGATATTTTTTGTACATTTGGAAGAGATAAAAAAAGACGAGTCTCGAGTGCGGGGCTGGGCCCTGGGGCTTTCAGGCTGTCAGGTGCTGTCAGGCGGTGCTGTCAGACGCTGTCGGAGCTGTCAGAGCTGTCAAGCCGCTGCTGCGGGGAGCTGACCGCCTGTCAGAGTACAGAGACGTAGGGCCGGTGCTGTCAGGTGCTGTCAGGTGGTGCTGTCGGGGTGGCGGGTGCTGTCAGGCTCTGACACACACATACCCCAGCCACACTTATGACACTTATCAAGAGGAGACCGCAGCCAGTGAGAGTAGATCCACACCGCAGGTTTCCTGGGGAGCGCAGATGGCGGCGCAGGCGCAGGCCGCGGCGGCGGCATGGACATGGACCACACTCACATATTTTGTTATAACCCCATGGGGCTGTACGGTCTGTAGGCCACTGGTGCTGTCGGCAGCCCGTTGATGGCGATCGCGAGGTCTCCGATCTCCAGTGACCTCCCTGATGAAAATACCCGTGCCAGGCCTACGATAACACACGAGCAATGGACCAAACAACGTAGAGCCTTCGATTGCGTGTCATGTCCAGCGAGGGTGGGCCGGAGCCGCCGCCGCCGGGCGGAGAGCCGGCGTCGGTCGAGAACTACACCGACCTCCTCGCCCACCTCCTCGCCGAGGTGCGGCAGATCAACCAGCTCGGCCAGCTGCAGGCGGCAGCGCTGCGGCGAACTGCCGATCGGATATCCACAATGGAGGGGAGGCTGCAATCCCTGGAGCACGCAAATTCGGCGGCGCTCACTCAGACCGCGCTGGAGCTCAACACGCTCTCCGCCCTTCGCGAGACCGGGCGCCATGCAGGCCTGACCATCGGAGCGCTGGACGTGCCTGAAGCGGACCTCCTCGCTGCAGCGATGATGCCTCCACCGCCAGTTCCGGCGGCGCCGCACGCCGCCGCACCGGTGGCGAGCAGCGATGGCGCTGGCCCCAGCGCCCCTCCACCCCGCGGCGAGCCCGGAGGCGTCAGCCAGGGCGTGATTCACATGGTGCGGCGGCCCCGTGTGCACGCCCTGCCCCGCCGGCCCAGCCCTTCCTGCTGGCGAGGTGCGGAGGGAAGTACGACTCGGCGTGGGTTTCGCACACAGCACGCTGAAAGCCGCGCCCGCCGCCTCCCCCCGCCGCCCGAGCCCCTTCCCTCCCTTTCCCTCAGGGCCAGGCCTCGCAATCCGTCTCTATACCGCTCGCCTCGATCATCGACGGCATCGAGCCTCACGTCGGCCTCTCGTCCAAGAGGGCGCGGAAAGACGGCGCCCGGCCGCCCGAGGGGGTGCCCGCACGTTGCCGCGTGAGGGAGCAGCAGGCGGGGTCGTCGCTCGAGCCGCCGGCCCCTGCAGCAGGGCCAAGGGGGACGGCAGCAGCAGGCGAGGCGGCGGCGGCGGTGGCGGGGCCGCCGCCGGGCGGGACTTCCGCGAAGAGCGAGCTGGTGCGCCCCGCCTTCTCGCTGCGTGGGCCCCCTGAGGGGGCACCCCTCCCAGACCAGGCGCCAGAGCCGTCGCCTTCGGAGCCGCCTCCCGGGCCTGCTGCGGAGCGGGCACCGGCGGGGCCGCCCGAGTAGACAAGTATTGAGGGCCTCGTGCACTTGCGCGCACGGCCCCTATTGAGTGAGGCATGGAGTGCCGTGCCACGGATTGCATGCTCCCACCCCATACTCAGTCGCGTCGTACCAGAGTCGTAGCACGGGTGTACCGGGTCGCAGCCTCCCCACAGCCACACACGAGATCTGCGTAGACTGCGAGACCCGCCTCGAGTGAGATAACGAAGATAAATAAATGAAAAAAAACGGACACCTCTACTGTGAGATGGGTAAAAAGGAACAGGTCCCCGCCCGTGCGATCTTTGTGCAGGGTGGGTTCAACGGTTGCTGCCAGCCTGGGTTCGAGATAACGAAGATACATGCCGGGATGGGGGGGGGGAACCCCAACCGCCCGATTTTTTGTGGGATGGGTTGCTTGCAGTTTGATAATGCTTTTGTAACTCTCTCGACGCGCGACGGACAGTGAGGGAGCGATGGGTGAGACTTGCGAGTCCTTCACGGCTCTACCAGCTACGAAGTACGATATCGGGCCCCGGGTCCGCTCAGGGTCAGGCTCTCCCCTAAATGCTAATCCTAAATGTGTCCACAGACACGTGCAACAACGTAGTATGAGAGGTGGATGGCTGCCTCCTGTGGGGGTAGCGCAGTTGGGCAACCGGAGATTCTGGAGTGCGGGAAGGGGGGGAAGTAAGCGTTGCACGATGGGAGAAGTGTTTCGGTCCTTTGCTTATCGGAAAAGTCGGAGTGTGTCGAGCGGTGCGCGCCGGCAGCGTTCGCAAGTCTTATGCTTCCCGCGCTTTTCAGAGCTCTGCACATACCGTTGTCACGGCCGCTCATCTTCGTCTCAGCGCCACGTCCTGACAGTCCACAGAGACGTTGCTCGTTGGCCCCAGCACGGCCGTAGTAGCTGCAAACCGCACCCTCTGATCACAATACTGTGCGGCACCGACGCGTGTGCTTCCGTACACGCATGCGACACATGACTTGTATGATTTCAGACCGGATCACCCGCGCGAGCCACACGGCGTGGTTTCACTGGGCCCACAAGAACCTTGCCGAACGCCTCGAAAAGCTTCATCTCGTGAGCGAGCACCTCGAATTCGGCCAACTCCAGCATGCCAGAGCTGTCAGAGTCCGCCGATGCAAAGATGCGACCCAGCTCTTCCGCCTGTGGCACAGAGGAATGCGGTCTCCAGTGTTGCGGGGTGCGCACGCGACAACCGCAATCTTTGGCGGGGGCTGTGCTGGCGCGCCCCTTCAGTTGTCCCAAAGGCAGCTTGCAGCTCAGCGAGGGAAATGCCGCCGGAGTTGTCCGCGTCGTACGCAGCAAAGAGCCGTGCCACTTCGGCGCGCTGACGTGCATCGTGGAAACGGGCGGTGAGGACTGGTGGCGAATGAGATGGTAAAGAGGCGGGAACGGTGGATTCTCGACGACCCACCTGTGCGGGCGTAAACGTGGGCCGTCCCTCCTCCTGCTCCTTCGGCTTCACCCATCCACACCAGGTGCGAATCTCTTCGCGGCTGGCGTTTGGATAATACATCCGTAGCATCTGCACAAAGCGGTAGCGGGCAACATGGGGGTGGGAGGCCGTGGTGTGAGTCCCACTCCCTCCGCTCATCTCACATCGCTATTGCATCGCTTCTCGCACCTCCTCAAAGGTTGAAAGAAGGGGGCGATGCAATCCCGCGCCTGAAATGAAGCGGGGCGCTTTTGAATGGGGCCTCCAAGCTTCCACCTCTCTGCTGGGCTTGCCCGTTCCCAAGCGAAGTGAAGCAGAGCCCCCCTCGCGTTGCTCTCGCTGCTCGGCTGTGTACGAGTCAAACAGATCAGCAACCTCACGCCGACGTAAATTCGCGGCTGCCTCGCGCGCCCGACGACGAAGTGATGAGGTTGCCTTGGCGAAGGTGCCGATGCCAACGGGAGCCTGAGGGGGCGCCGAAGCCTGCGCCGGGGGTACTGCTGTACTCGTAGCTGCTTCTCCGCGGGGTTCTCCTCGCTGCAGGAGGACGCGTGCTCGCCGCACGACCTGAGCTCGGTGCCAGCCTTTACTGCGCGCGCTGCTGGCGTCGATGAGCATCTGACACGCACACCCCGAGTAACTCGCGCGGCCGCAAGGGGGAGGGCAGGGCAAGAGGCGAGAAAGAGAAGTGAGCGGGAGGGTAAGGCGAGGGTAGGCGAGGGCGGCGATTACAAGGCTCGACAGCAGGTCGAGCTTGTCGCCCAGGGTTTCGGCACCCGACACGAGATTCGACCATCTGCTCACAGCGCCGGTGGAGTTTAGTCTACGAATACTGACGTAGGCAATGGCGTTGACGCATGGATGCACCGGGACCGCGAGTAGCCAAGTAGACCAAGTCGCTGCGACGCGAGAGGCATGCACGTTATTGGCGGTAGCGGAGGCGACGGTGGCCGGCTTGAGCTTGCTCGCGCCGCCAAGTGGACGCTACGCATGCCCAGCTCCAGCGACTGAGACTCTTCGCTTGCGATGACTGCCTCCGCAATGACTTTTGGTCGTGGAGAACTGAGATGCGTTGCAAACGCCTACACCAAGCAGACCCGCATTGTAATAGACAAGGCTGACGGCCGTGAGAGAGAGAGAGAGAGAGCTGCCTTATGGTCAACAGCAGCCTCAGCCAACGTGGGCGAGGGACTCGGTTCCATGGACATCACACGGCAGCGGCAGCCTAGCGGCGGGGCTGCGTGGGACGACCCACGGCGTCTCGCTCGTGCAATGGGGTCGTCGCGAATTTTCTCGTCAGCTTGCTGTGCACGCCCTGAGGCCGAGACGGGCGATGGCTTCGAAAAATCAGACCGCCGTGGCGATTGCGGCAACTTTGGGAGGGTAACTCTTGGCGAAGTTGGCTCTTTGCCACTTGATGCGACAGCCTTCTTCGGATCGTGAGCGATCGACCGGGACCATTCGTGCGCCTCGACTCGTGCTGACCATCCGTGCTGCGCCAGGAAAGCGCTCAGCTCGCCTTGCATGGACGGCGATGCTTGCCATTGGCTGCTCGATGCCGCCGACATTCAACTTTCTCGAACGTTTCACTCCTGGAAATGCCAAACCTCGTCGATCTTGTCCGTGGCGGCACGGCAGAGGAGGTTGTGGAGGCTCTCGCTACATGGCCCGGAGGCGTGTCGGGTCTGTCGCCGCAGGGTGAGTCGCCGCTGGTTGCGTGCGCCGAAGTCGGTCGCGTGAAGCTCCTCAAGGCCATGCTCGCTGCGGGTGCATCCCCCGATGCTGCAAGCTCTTCTGGACTGACTGCACTCGCAGCAGCGTCGATGGTGGGAGCACTCGAGTGCACCGTCGCGCTTCTTGCCGCAGGCGCTACTCCCGACCTACCCACTGGCCGTGCAAGAACCACTCCGCTGAGCTACGCAGCACAGGAGGGCTTCCGGGGTGTGTGTGAGGCACTTCTCAATGCTGGGGCTGACGCCACAGCACCTGACTCCTACGGCGTCTCGCCGCAGCAGTATGCTCTTCGTCGTGCAGAGGAGAGAAGCGCTCGCAATGCTGAGCTCCACACATGGATGTGCAGAGCAGAGGAACGCGCCGAGGCGCTGGAGGCTGAGCCAACGCCCGCACGTCCTCTATTCCCAACGGACTTGAAGGCTTCGCTCGAGGAGTGCCACTCCTCCTCCCTCCCCACCTCGATTCTCTGGCGAGCCGGTCCATGGATACACGAGCAGCAAGGCCCCTCGGCCTCTGTCGTCAAGCAGCGCGAGCCGCGCCCCTTCTCCTGCACCGGCTTTGGGGTTAGCCCACCGGATCACCCAGTGGCCGCTTCTGTCCTGCCTGGCGGTCGGATGGCAGACCTGGCGATTATCGAGGCGATCGACGACGGGCTGCGAGCAAAAGTTGCGCTGGAACGATCGGCGCAGAACCCGCAGCTCTATGCTGATGACGTGCAGACCAGCGTGCGCGGCGTGCAGCAGACGTGTCTGAGCGTGCTGGCCGTGGGCAGGCTTTGCCGAGCCGAGGAGGCTCGCTTCACGGCCGAGCATCCGGAAGCTGCAAAATGCATCCGACGGAATGACGGTGGAGGCGTTTACTACGGCGAAATGCAAAAGGAACTCGTGGCTGCGCCGAATGCCGCCGTCTCTCTCGTCCCCATCATTGAGGGCTCAGACTCGGCGATGGGTGTGCGGCTCGGCACAACTGTTGCAAACGGAGTGCCTGCGGATAGCTTGGTAGAGGTCCTACAAAGGGCTCGTGAAGCGGACGACGGCGAGGAGGAGAGTTCTGAGCAGTGATGATTGTATTGCGCGCGAGTTCGTACGATAAGCCCACAACTAGAGGGTCCACAGCGTCCTAATCTAAAATCTGAGGATTCAGGATTGAGGCATCGATTCAGTGAGGCCAAAGTGAGTTTATGGATGTGTGAGAACGGTACGGGACACGAGGAGTCACGCGGACCGACTCGTCGGTGACTCTGCTGCACGCCGTTTCAGAATTTTTCTCAGCATGAGCGAGACGTGGAAGAGTGCCACCGTCGGGTAGGACGGGTCGGCCCGGAGTATCAGAGTAGCCGTCGTGGTCGCGGCGAGCAGCGCCGGCCACTCCGGCGCCGCGTCGGCAACATGGGAGCATGTCCACCGCCACTTCGCGGTCGCAGCGCTGTTTGTCGCCCGAAACGCCGCATGTACCTCTGGCGGGCCAAAGATCGACTCGCATGTCGATTTCGACTTGACGGCGGCATGGAGGCATCACGTCTCCATGCCGCCGTCAAGTTGGAGCCAGTCTGCGGCGATCACAGCGCTCGCAGGAGGTACATGCGAGCTATTCAGAGTCAAGCGATTGCGCGAAATCCCACACTGGTGGATTTTGGGGCGCTGTGGACCCTCTACCACAACACACCGTCTTGTGAAAGCCCAACACCGTCTCAGGTAAAACACACAGGGATACACGATTCTCAGTCCGCAAGGACTCGAGGTGGCGATGGCAAAGCGCCAAAGAGCGCGGTTGCTGCCAGGCGAGAGTCGGCGTCTACTCGGCTCTTGAGCGCGGTGGAGCTGGCGGCGAGCTTGGCCGCCGCTTGCAGCTTCGACTTGACCTTGACCCATTGCCCTGTGGTCGGCACAACCTTGTCCGACGGGACAGACAGATAGAATGGCTCCGTCGTCATCCACCTTGCCTTGGTGATCGGCCTCTCAAAGTTGCGCACCTGCCGCGCCTCTGCCCCCTCCAAGGCCGGAGTGGTGTGCACGGACCCCAGTTGTGGCAAACGCCGGCCGCCAACCTGAGGGCAGAAATGGGGCTGCTGGGTCGGTACACCGCGAGGTAAGACTAGTGAACCCCGCGCGCACCTGGCGTACGAAGTCGGACTGGCCCATTCGTGACGCCTTGGACAGCCAGATCTCCTGCTGCTTCAGAGCGTTGATGCTGCTCCACATGTGCACAGCCAAGGGCAAGGCTGCCTGCACGGCACAGGACTCCAGGCCTCCGCTAACACGACAGATTCGATGCTCGGCTGCACGAGCTGCTCGACGCGTCACCCTCGGGCCCACCCCGCTATAAGCCTGGAATTTTTTTATTGTGAAGAGCCACGAGGCGCCGTGCACAAGACGTTCGCCCCTCAAGGGGCTCCTTCTTGAGGAGGGGCGTCGCAGCGCAGCGGTGGCGCCGAGATGTCCGCGGCGGCAGCTGCCGAGGACTCGCCAGAGGAGCTCGAGCCCCGCGAAAAGATGAAGGAGCTGGCCGAGGGTCTACGCGCGCGGAGGGACACCGTCGCGGGCGTCATCAGCCAGAGCACCAACTCAGCGGCGGCCCTGTTTACCAGCTACATGATGCCGTTTTTGGGGATCGCGCTGTCAGCCCCCCTCGGGTTCGTCCGCGACCCTGCTGTCCTTTTCCAAGGCCACTTTTGCCTGTGGGTGGGAACCGATTCGGAGACCGACGCGGAGGTGCAGGGGGAGCGAGCTCGGCTCGGCGTGGTCGGCGCCAAGCACAGCTGGCCTCGGTTTCTGGAGATCCTGTCCATCCTGAGCAACGCCCCATCCACGGAGGAGGCGGAGGACTTGGCTCTGAGTCTGCTTGAGGATCCGGACCTCCATTACTTTGCCAACGCTCTGCCGCGCCCGCCCGGCACCTACGAGGACTCGATGGGCACACACTACCAGGAGATGACTCAGGACGAGATGCAGGATGGCGTCCGCAGCTTTCTGTCGATGGCCTTTGAGTTCGGCGTCAAGGCGCAGGCGAGCGAGGCCGGCCAGCCTGGGATCGTCTTTGGGGCGAGCCGGGTGGTTTCGACGCTGCGGGTCATTGCGGAGCGGTGCGCTCAGCAGTCATCCGGCGCGACTGGCCACTGGTTGGACATCGCCTTTCTCTCAAGCAGAGAACTGCACATGCGGCCAGAGGCGGTGCTGGGCTCAGACCTTTGCCTGGTGCAGTTTGTGGCTGGCGACGAGCCGGAGCCTCTCACCACTCTCGTCTTCGCCTCGGGACCCCACTTTGGAGCTCTCGGCGTTGGCGCTGGCACTGTCCTGAAGTACATCCCATTTGCCGGCCTGTCGAAGTGCTCCTCACCGATCCAGCCGTCGATGTGCGCCTCCATGCGCTGCCAGAACAGAGGGTCGGCTTGTTGCAGCGGCTGCCATCTTTCTTCCTTCCGCGGCACTGTGGAGCTGTCCTGCCATTCATCGCCACGACCTCTGCTCGTGATCCGAAAAGGAATTCGAGCGGAGCGATGCGGATGTGGTTTGCGCGCGACGTGCCCTCGTGGCGCTGCCTTCTTGCGGGGAGGACGTGGGAAAAATAAAGAAAAGGAAAATTCGAGCGAGAGCGCAGAGCGGGACTCCGGGACAGAGCTCAGAGGTGTAGCCGCGGAGCCGCGGGTCTTGTCGACGGGTCTTGTGTGTGCGGCGCGACGCAGAAGGTGCTTGTGACTTGACACTTGTGTGGCATCCGGTTGGTTGCTTCCCCCAGGATTAGTCTTCTCTACTGAGGGGACGAACTAAGGGCGGCTGGGCGGGGCTGCGGCCGGAGCTAGCATGGCTCGTCAGAGCCAAAACCCCTGCGAGGCGGCGCTCCGCCGATGGGCGGCTACCTAGCCAGTCGCGAGGTTCTAACCGCTGCCGTGCAGATCGGCCTTCGGGGCGCGAGAGACAAATAAACAACAAAACAAACAAACTATGCCAGCGGGAGATATTCGGCAGATGTGTGTATCTCCCGATCTCATCCCGGTGATGGACACGTGCGTGCGTCCCGCGGCTTCTTGTGTTGCGTTTTGGACGTCCCTCTTTTCGTTGTGTCTTGTGATCTCGCATGGCTCCCCGACCCCGTCCCCGCGCCCAGCGAGACGCTCAGTTGCTGTGGCGGCCGCAGTCTTTCTGTGAGGAGGAGGCTGCGCTGGCGCAAGCACGGGCGGGAGGGGTTTCTCCTGCGGAGTCGTGCGTGCGCGGGGCTCCTCTTTGCGAATACTCCCTTCTCCCTACATACATCTCGAATCTCGTATACCCGTTCTACCAGAGGAGTCAAGAGATACAAGAGAATCAATAATACGCTAAACGGTCGATAAACGGCAACGCGCCCACCCCACGCAGGCGACGAGGACGGGAGCTCGGCAACTCTCGCCGTCGTGGCCGCGGGCGTCGCCCGCCCGCCCGCGAGCCTGGCCCTAGCGGTTGCGCTCGCGAGTTTCTCCCCGCCGGCCGCCGCCGCCGGGCTGTGCCGCGCAGACTCCTCCGCCCTGTCCTCGGGCAGTGGGCCGGGAGGTAGGCTGAAGGCACGCGGCGAGGCAGAGCGCCGAGGGAGGCGGGTAGGCGGGGTGGGCGGGAAGGAGGAGGGGGGCGAGCTCGCGGCGCGCTAAAAGAGGGAGAAGCCCGACTTCTCCTTGACCTCGAGCAGCTCGACCTTGAAGGGGGGGAGGGGGGGGGGGAGGGGGCTCGAGGGAGGGGACCCGACGCCGCGACGCCTCCGCCCCTCGCACGTGCGACCGAGGAGCGGCCCGATGTGACAGCGCACGAGACGTGGCCCCGGGGGGAGGGGAGTGGTCGGGGGTGAGGCGGGGGTGGCAGGACTGCCGCGGCGCGCCTCGAAGCGCAGCGCGGCGTTGCCCGGGATGGTTGGTGGCGCGCCCATCGGTCCGTAGGCGAGGTCTGCCGGGATGGTGAGCGTCGCCTAATCTCGGGTAATCTCGGGTAATCTGGGGCGGTGAGCGTCGCCTGTTCCGGAGGTGTGAGCCAGAGGCGGCGTAGGAAGTGTCTAGGAAGCGCCGCCTTCCCGCCGGGCCGCATGCGCTGCAGCCCCTCGCCCCACCCCTTGATCACTTGCTTGAGCTTGAACTCGGTCGGCTTTTCGCGGTCGTACGACGAGTCGAAGACGGTGCCGTCGGCGAGCGAGCCCTTGTACTGCACAACCACCGTGTCCTCCATCGTCGGGCAAGCGCCTTCGCCCTCGGCATGGCTCTTGAAGACGAGGCCCGAGGCGCTCGTCGTCGCCCCCTCCTCGGCAGACGCCTCGCGCAGGAAGGCGCCCGCTGCGGCCGCCATCTCGGACGCCGCCGCCTCCTGCTTCTCCCACGCCGCCGCCTCGGCCTCGGACTGCGGCCGGAAGATGGACCAGGAGAACCAGCCGACGTAGAGCGCGGCGAGCGTCCAGCCGACCGGCGTCACCTCGAAGGGCGACAGAATAATCGGCGGTCTGTTCAGCTCGTACGACCAGTCGATCTCGGCGAGCGCGAGGGTTGAGGCGGCGGCCGCCGTCGAGGCGTGCACCGCGGACGGCGCGGCGAGCGGTCCGGCGACGGCGAGGGCGCGGCCGACGACGGCGCCGGTAGGCGGGGCGGCAGGCAGCTTGAGCGCGAGAGAGCTGAGCGCGAAGTATGCCATGGCAATTGGTTGGCGCGAGTAAAGAAACTTCGGGGTTGTTTGGTTTGTCCGCAGCGAGAAGCGGCGAGAGACTGCGAAGAGAGATAGGAAGAGGCAGACTCCCTAGGGTGGGCGACGGCTAGCACCACACTCCTCTCCTTAAAATCCCTGTGTGGTGGCGGCGTGCCGTCCTCCCATCCGCGCCATCCCTCCCTTGCGCCTTGGGTTGTCTGTTTTCTTTCTTTCTTTGTGTCCGCAGCCTTGCCCTCGTGCCGCCGAGTGCATATCCTCGTGCAAGCCCCACCCGGGTGGCGGGTGGACCAAGGGGCGCTCCGCCCTGCTTGCTCTAGGTGAAACGTCTGAAGGACGAAGAAAGCACGAAGGTGCGACCAACTCAGCACGACGGGCGGAGAAGACGGGCACTAGACCAGGAAGGACTGGGAGAGTGTGAATGGAGGGACACGTGTGGTTCAGACGTCCCCCCCCTCGACGTAGTCGAGTCACTCACATGGATAGAGAGGAGAGTGTCCCTCTCGACGGGGCATGGACTGGATGACATGCACTGGAGAGTCTATGGCTCTCGCGGGTGGGGGCGGGGCGGCACTGTTCGCGCTCGCGGCCGGCGCCCGCGCTCCGTCTCGGTGACGGATCGGTGACGGAGATTCACTTCCCATCCGACTGGGAGGAAGGCTCCTTGACATTCATGATCTTGTCCCGCAGCTCGAAGAAGCGCTGGGGTTTGAGCGGCTTCGTGAAGAAGTCGGCAAGGTTCTCGTCGCTGCGGACGAAAGGAACACAGATCTTGGCTTCCTCGATGGCCTCGCGGATGAAGACGTCTTGTGGACAGTTCCGACCTGCGCAAAATCATCGGCGGTGGG
The DNA here is from genome assembly GCF_000372725.1 of Emiliania huxleyi CCMP1516. Classification (NCBI taxonomy): domain Eukaryota; phylum Haptophyta; order Isochrysidales; family Noelaerhabdaceae; genus Emiliania; species Emiliania huxleyi. The sequence continues at coordinate 56,618 of NW_005201154.1, read as the reverse complement.
TGACTGACTGTCATCGGCGACGAACTCGAGCAAGTCGGCAAAGTCACGCGTCTTGAGCAGCTTCAGCTCGTAGCGCGCGCAGCGCACCGCATCGTGTTGGGTGCAGCAAACAGTGGGCGCAATGTTGTCTATGTAGACAGCGCCATTCGTAATGAGGAAGAAACCGATGCCATCGTTGTGATGCAGTCGGCTCCACTCGAGAAGAGTGGCCAGGTTCGCCGCAAGCCCGTCGAGGGCGGCGGCACGGTCGAAACTGCATTCCGTCACCATTGCATCAGCTTCTTGTTTAGCGCCATGTAGGAGATCCCGAATTTCGGAATACTCCAAGGCTTTGGTGGGCGTGTCAGGCATGGCCTGAGCAGTGGATAGCGTGTCGGGCTTCACAAAGGGGCTGACGCGACCAGTCGAGTCGCTGCCACGTGCAAGCCCCACCCGGGCGGCGGGTGGACCAAGGGGCGCTCCGCCCTGCTTGCTCTAGGTGAAACGTCTGAAGGACGAAGAAAGCACGAAGGTGCGACCAACTCAGCACGACGGGCGGAGAAGACGGGCACTAGACCAGGAAGGACTGGGAGAGTGTGAATGGAGGGACACGTGTGGTTCAGACGATCCTATGCGAGAGAGATCCCTGTGCCCTGTGCCCAGCCCTCTCCGCGCGGCGATGCGCCCTCCCCCCTCGCTTTTGCAAAATCCTGCAAAGGTGGGGACGTGTCTGTCCTCGACCCAGCCCTAGGCCTAGCTTGGGATGTCCGTTGTATTTATTTATTTATGTGTCCGTTTTATTTTGTTTTTAGGTCTGTTCTTGGCAAAGCATTTTATTTATTTATTTATTACCGACCGACTACGTCAAGAGTCGCCAGAAACCCCGAGGAGTCACACAGATCACAGTCCACCTGTGATTTGTGTGAGCTCTGTGCCTTGACAACAACAAAATCTCTCTCTCTGCCTTGATCTGCTATAACCAAAAGTGAAATAGTGAAAAAGAAATCGACCTGCGTTGCCCTTGAGGCGGCCCTGGGTTCCGGCTCCTACCCGGATAGGGGGTCTGTTGGGACTGACTCGCGCCAAAACGCCCTACCTACCTACCTATCCCCAGGCCGCGCAGCGAAGCGAAAAAAGATGAAAAGAGGGGGTACCTACCTATTGCAGGGCCCTTTTGGGCCAAACAAGACCAACCTACCTACCTATCTGGGAGGGGCCAGCCAGTCTGACAGACCCCCTATCTGGGTAGGAGCCGGAACCCTGGAGGCAGCTTCTCGACGACTCCCTCGCCAGCGGTTGCTGTGACGACGACAACAACAACAACTCTCTCTGACAACGACCTCGCCGAAAGTTCAAAACGTGTGTATGGAGTGCCGCTCACTCCTCCTCGGCGCCGCCGCCGGCGCTGCCGCCTTTGCGATCCTCGATCGGCTTCGGCGGCGACGCTTGCGGGGAGGCACGTACCACGCTGGCATGATTCGCGCCCGGCCCGAGCTGATCGAGCAGTACCAGCAGCTGCACGACAAAACGTGGGAGGAGGTGATGGCGAGAATGTATGCGAGCAACATGCGCGACTTCGTCGTGTGGTTTCATCCCACCACGAACATGATGTTCCATCAGTTCATCTACGTCGGCACAGACTTTGACGCCGACATGGCGCGCGTCGCCGCCGACCCGGTCGTCCGCTTCTGGTGGACGTATTGCGAGCCGTGCCAGGAGCCGCTGCACTGGAGCGGTCCGCCGCCGTCGCAGGGCGGCGCTGGCGACCCAGCGCACCCGGGCGAGTGGTGGTCGCCGCTCGTGCAGGTCAATCACTGCGGGGGCTGGGCGGTCGACTTTTCCCCGCGCCTGGGTCCGAACCCGTCCTACACGCCAAACCACCCGGCCGGCAAGACGTCCACCAAGGACGCGCCGCCTCTTGTGCACAACCGGACGGGCCCGGCGGCGGGGTGGACGAGCTCCAAACAGCCGCCCTTTGTCGCGAGCTGAGGCCGCGCTGCTGGCACTGTCGGACAACCGTGATACGTGTGTGCGATGGCGTTTGAGGGAGACGCGCGCGTCGTGCGCGGCAGCGACTCGCCGCGATACCGTGCCGAGGCATCAGTGGTGAGACTGACGTATGTGGAGTGCTGGAGCCACAAAACGGTTGGGTAGGAGTGTGAGACGTTTGGGTGTGCGTGCGACTGCGAGAGGCCTCTATCGATCGACTGCTGTTCGAGACTGTGTAACAGTGGTCAATCGTACTGTCATGCAAATCAACGCTTACTAAAGCGCCCCTCTCTCTCCTGCACCCTCCCCGCTCTACGACATGCATCATGGTTGCTGATGCTCTCTGGGCAGACCGTCTCTCTCTCTACGGCTCTATAGTATACGGCTCTATAGAGAGGCGGGGGGGTGCTATCCTGTGTATGTGTACTGTGTATGTGTATGTGTACTGTGTATGTGTGCATTCGCGCGCTCACCCCTCACCTACCGGCGGCCATGCGCGCACCCCCCGCGGACCGGACGGCTGTCCGCGGCTCCACAGTCCGCCACATCGATGGGCTCGCGCGCGGAATGCTCTACGCTACACACGCACTCGCTGGCCCGGAGTCCCCATGCATGTCGCATGTGCACAAACCTCTCCCACAGCCCGCATGAAAGATGAATGTGCACAAACCTACCCCAGCCCAGTGCCCTCCGCCCATGACGCATGAGGCGAGATGGCGCACAGAAGAGATCCCCGCAGAGTCAAAACGTTGCCGCAGTCAGCATCACGGCCGTGGCACCCCCGCGGCGACGCCACCCAAGCCTATATTTGGCACCTTGCGTCCCTCGTGCTCTATCCGCCTCCCTGTGGCTACCGCGGCCCCTTCCCATCCCACAGTTGCCCGTTCTTGCCGAGGATCGAGGCGAGCGTCTCGGCGGCCATTGTGCGCGCGGCCAAACATCTAGTCCTCCAAATCCTCGGGCATTATCGACACGGCGCCCATCCTCTCGATGAACTCGACATCGATGCCGGCCGCGCTCTCGCTCATGAGGCGGAGGAGCCGAGGCATCCACTGGAGCAGCACTGGCTGCACCGCTCGCTTGAGGGTCTCGTCGCGGTCGTGCAGCTCGAAGACGACATCGAGCAGGAGGGCGAGCGGCTCCCTCCCGGCAGGCCACGCGAGAAGAGCGCGCGTCTCCCGCGCCCAGGCGCGGAGGAAGCTTTGGAGCGCGCAGACGCGGAGGGCGACCATCTCTTCCAGCTCGTACTCGGGCAGCAGCTCCGGAGGGAAGACGAGGTCCAAGGCTTGGCAGGGCAACGCCTTGATCAAGTCCGCGAGGCCGTGCGGATCGAGCAATATGCGCCCCGACTGCGCAGCGACCCACTCGCCCCTCGCGCGCTCTCGCTCGCGGAGCTCTGCCAGTTCGGGGCCCTCCCAGTTCTCCGGCTCGCGGATGGGCTCATACAGCTTGACGGTAATCCGGGCGAGCCAGGCAGGCTCGGGCGAAGTCTCGTGCAAGGCCGCAAGGGCGAGCTGCAAGACTGCCGAACGGAGGTAGAATAACCCTGGCTTGCGGCGGAGGCAGTGCGGCGCCTCGTCGGTCTCGCCGTCGAAGGCCCGATACAGCTCGCGCCCACCCTCGGGCTCGGAGAGCATCATCTGGAGGCGCGCGATGCCGCTGGTGGTCACGCCGCACAGCCCCTTGTCCAGCCGCTCTGCCGCCCTCCACAGCTCTAGAACGAGGGGTGGCGTCCACGCAGCGCGCTGCAGGGTCATCCCAGCAATCGCACCGATCCGAGCCATCCAGCCGTCAAGGCCGTGAGCTCGCTCTCGCACCCCTCTCTCGCCATTCCAAACCGACCATGTCGCTCGGCGAAGCGGTTCTGGTGTCGCCTTCACGTGGGCGATGATCTGCTCCGGCGTGCTCCCGACTGCCGCGGCGCAGAGCAGCGACACGTGGAGCTTTGCAAAGTGCGAGTGCAGCTCAGAGAGGAGAGTATGGACAACCCGCGCCTCTGAGCCTGCGTCCCATCTCTCGAGCGCACGCGCTGCGGCCTGCGCGGCCGTTACGATGCCGTTCCGGTCGCGGTGCGGCTTGAGTCTTCTTGGGTAGTACACCTCAAGGCAGAGCGCTCGGAGCTCCTGCCCGCGCAGCCCGGGCGCTCTTTGGAGGAACGGGCTCTGCGGCATTTCCAACCCCAGCGCACGCCCACGATCTACGGCCTCCATCAGGGCGTCGAGGTCGCCCCGTCGAGTTCGCCCCGACGCAGTTCTCTCGGCACGTTGCTTCTGGTCAGAGATGAATTCCACCAGGTTATCGCATAGGTCTGAGTCGGCGGCGCGCCGCGCGACCACAGAGCAGAGAGCCTTGCTCATCTTCGCGGTGCTCGTCAACACACTGTGCGGCAGAGAACGCATGATCAGCAGCTGAAGTTCGGGTGGCAAGCTCGCACAGGCCCTCGCGGTCGGCGGCGACGGCGGGCATCATTGCCTCTGCAGTATCTGATACAGCGAGCCCCTGGGTTCTGGCGGGCTCGCGAGCGGCGCGGGGGCATCGTCGGATTGTATTCTATCACATTACCACCTTGCACCGCGGTACAAGCCGGGGGGGGGGGGGGGCGCGGCGGGCGCTGGGAGCCTACAATGTATTTATTCACAGAGGGCTCAACTGGTATTTTTCGCTTCGCTGCGCGGCCCCGCAATAGGTAGGTAGGTGGGGCACGGAGCCTGGCGGTTGGCGCCCGCAATAGGTAGGTAGGTAGGGCGTTTTGGTGCGAGTCATGGGGAACAGACCCCCTATCTGGGTAGGAGCCGGAACCCTGGTGGGCGTGTCTCGTCAAACCCTTCTTCTCCCCCCCCCCCCCCCTGTGTTCGCAACCCGCCAGTCCGCACTCCCTCCTCCCCCATGCCCCCATCACATCTCGTAACGAGATGTGAAGCTCACGCACCTCGCCCCCCCTCTCGGCTCTCGCGCACGGTGTTTGCGGGAGTGCGCGACCTCCGGGCCGAGGCGGAGCGGGTCGCCTCCCAGCTGGTCAGCCTCCTACCGCTCCCCACAGGGGACGCGATAAGCAGGGTCACAATCTCGTTCACCTTCTCCGCGTCCGACGCCACGTCGTCCTCGGCGAACTTTAGCAGCGCCGCGCGCCCGAGCGCCTCTTCAAACTCGATGTAGATGAGCGTGCGGCACGAATCGGCCTCAAAGTCAACGAGCGCCTCGTCGATCTGGGCCGACACGAAGGCCTGCCGCAGCTCGGTGATGGTGAGCGCCGAGTCGATGAGCTGTGCCGCCTTGAACATGTGCAGCCAGTCGTCGAACGTGATGAGGCCCATGTGCTCCTTTGAGTTGTCCTTCGATGTGTAGGCCTCGAAGATGGCCTGCAGTTTTGCAGAGTGCCGCACAAAGACCTCGCTGCACTCGCTCTCGGCGAGTCGCTCCCGCACAATCTGACCATTGGAGACGAAGAGGTCATGCTTGAAGACATGCTCCGTAAGGAACTCCTCGAGGCAGTCGGGCAGCGGCACTTCCGGGTTGTGCGGCTTGGCTTGCCGCATCACGGAGAGCCGCACGATCGACTCCAGAAACTCGTGCAGGGTAAAGGCGCGGCGCGGGTTGAAGGGGTCGTCCCTGTTCTTGGAGTTGATGGAGGTGAAGAGCAGTGTGATTTGCGCGAGGTTCAGGTAGCGGGTCGTGGCGCGCGAGTTTTGGCAGAACTTCCAAAACTCTGCCAGCGACATGGTGAACATGCTTGCGGGCGCCCCTCCGTGCGGGTGGTTCGAGGCGGAGTACTCGCGGTAGATGTGGGCGAGGCGCTCGAAGAAGCGGTACAGGATGGCCCTGCAGTCGCTCTCCACGAGCGAGAACCCCGGCAGGTCGCCCACGTTCATCGCCTTCCACACGGCTTGGAAGGCCTCGTAGACGGCCTCGTCGCCATCCCCCGCCCCGTCCTCCTCCTCCTCGCCCCCCGGAGCGCCGGAGCCGCTCACCATGCCCTGGCGGCCAGCCAGCTGCCAGTCTCGAAAGTTCCCCGTCCGCGTCCGGCGCAGCATCTTTGGCCGCTTGTCCTGCCCATCGCCCTCGCCCTCTCCCGCGAGCAAGAGCTGCGCCTCGAGGGGGCTGATCTGCCGGACGCCGTCGCCGTCGCCGTCGCCGTCATCTGCCTCCAAGAGGCCGCTGCCGCCGCCCGCGAGCAGAATCCTCGAGGAGCCCCGGGACGAACGGCTCCGGCGGCGGGCGAGGCTGCTCTCACCCCGAGGAAGCTGGCGGCTGCCCACGCCCGAGTTTGGCTTGCCGTCACCGACTTCGATCCACACGTGAGCTCCGTCGCAGAGCTCGTCGGCGATGCGCGACTGGTTGGATATGTACTCGCGCGCCTCGGAGGGTCCCGGCGCCGTGTCGCCGGGGGGCAGGCGCAGCACCGCCCTCGGCGTCAACTCGCGCGAAAACGGCTTGGAGTAGGAGCCGAGGTCAGAGAGGTACCGCTGCGTGGCCACGGTCGCCAGCCAGAAGACCTGCTGCCGGCCCGAGCCCGTGTATATGGGTATCACCCTCTCTCGGAGGTGGGCGTGCACGGTGATGCGGCCATGCGGCTCGCCGAGAGTCTCATCCAGCGACCTGCCCCCGCCCTCTGCTTCCGACGCGGCGGCCGGGTCGACGCTGGACCTCGGCGGCCCCGGGAAGTCGCCCTGGGGCGGAACGACGAAGCCGTGCCCTTCATAGCTTTGAGCGAGGCGGGCCAACCGGCCATTGGCGCTCTCGGGGAGGGCCGGCATGGTCCCTCCTCGCGGACTTGGGGGGTGAAACGTTCGGAGGAGGGACGTGCAAGTGGAGTGCAAGGAAAAGATACGAGCCGAAAAGAAAATGCGACAACCAATGCCAATGCCAGCCGCGCATGCTGCCGACGTTATCATCGCCAAGTCCCTCGCCTCCGACCAGAGGCTGACTGTGCTCCTATGGGGAGTGGAGGTGCTCGAGGCTCTCCTCGCCAGCGGCGGCGACCTCTCGCACATCGAGGAGGTCGTCCTCTGCTCGAGCGATGGCCCAGCCGAGTCGGCGTGCCCACCCATCGCCGTCAGCAGCTGGCGCTGCCCCTGCAAAAGGCCAGCCCAGCTCGCCGCGCTGCGTCGCGCCATCCTGAAGGGTGAGCGGCCGCGGGTTGCGGTCGTGTACGCGTCACCGCCGGCCACTGCCAGCGTGGCACTGCGGTGTGTTCAGCTCTACTCGTCTCTCCCGCAGTCGTGTCTCCTCATCCTCGCGCCAGAGACGCCCAGTCGCGAGGCCGGCACCTTCGGCGGCAGCAACAAGGTCGTCTTGTGTGCGGGCAGAGAGCGAAGGACGCTCCACCAGCTGGGAGGAGACCGTGCGGCACGCGCGGCCGCCTGGCGCTCCTTTCTCCTCGCCGGAGCCGGAGCCTCGGCGAGCGAGGCGGCGGAGGCGCCGGCCGGCCTCGTCGTCGCCTCCCGGTCGCCCGAGGGGGCGGAGGCGGCTGGAGGCGAGGCGGCGGCAGGAGGCGGCGAGGCGGCGGAGGGCGAGTCCTGCCTCTTCCCTCCCGTCGTCCTGTCGGTCGTCGACCAACTCGCCGAGCTGCGGCGCGCGGCCGACCGGCTGGTGGTGGGCGGGGGCGAGGCGGGCGCGCAGTTTCCGCTGCGAGGCGGGTGGAGCGGCCGGCTGGTGCCGAGCTGCGCGTCTCGCTACCAGGGCGGCGGGTACGCGGCTCACCACTACGTTGCCGAGCCGCCTTCGGAGCACTCTGCGTGCTACGAGCTGCGGCTGGAGGAGGGGGAGGGAGAGGTGCAGTGGGAGGGGGGGGGCGGGGCGGCGGGCGGGGCGCGGGTCGGCTACATCGCCCTCCTTCCCTACGGGAGCAGCGAGCCGAGCCTGCAGTTCCCGACGGCGGTGGCGTGGCGGACGCTGCACGCGGCGCAGGAGGGGCGCGAGGTGGCCTTGCCGCCCCGCCCGTGGACACGTCCCACGACCCGTCCGCGGCGCGTCCACAGGTGGAGCGGCTGGTGGTGCTGCCGTCTTGCCGCGGCAGAGGGGTGATGCGCGCCCTCCTCTCCGCCTGCGACGCCTTCCACTCGCTCGGTCCCGCGCCGCAACCTCGAGGAGAAGGCCACGACACGTCCACGACATGTCCGAGACATGTCCTCCATAGGTCCCGCGCCGCAACCTCGAAGGAGAAGGCCGATTCGCCTCACCCGCTCACGCCACGACCCCCCCCCCCCCCCCCCTCCGCAGGCCTCCCGGTGCGCGTCAAGACGGGCCGGCAGGCGAGCTGGAGCCTTGCCCCTAGCCTTTCCCCTAGCCTTGCCCGCAGCCTTCTCGGAGCCTTCTCGGAGCCGTCCGGCAGGCCGTCCACGACACCTTCCTCGCCAGCAGCGCACTCGCCTACGAAGGCCACCGCGAGGCGGCCGTCTGCGGCGTGCGCCGCCCGCTCAAGCGGTACGCTCGCGTGCTGCCGCCGGAGGCTGCGCTGCCGTCGCCCTCTCCGCCGCCGCCGTCTCCCCCACCTCCGCCGCCGTGGCAGCCGTCGCCGTTTGCGCCGCCGCCGCGTGCGCCGGCAGGCAGGCAGGCTCCTGGCTGCCGGCAGCGGGCGGGAAGTGAGACGGCGAGCAGCGCCGGCGAGGCTGCTGCAGCCTCGCCTCTGCCACCCCCGCAGCTGGCTGCCCCTGCAGTGGCGGCTGACGCTTCGGCGGGGGCGGCGGCGGAGGCGGCGGGGGCGGCGGCGGAGGCGGCGGAGGCGGAGGCGGCGACGCTGCGCGCGGTGCGGTCCCACGTCAACAAGCTGACGCCGGAGAGCGAGGCGCTGCTGCTGCCGCGCCTCGCCGCCCTCTGCCGCAGCCGCCGCTTCAGAGCGCTCACGCCGACCCTCCGCCTGCTGGTCCGCCGCGCCGCGCGAGAGCCGGTCTACGCCGAGCTCTACGCCCGCAGCGTCGCGGCGCTGGCCTCTCTCCTCTGCGCCGCGCCTTCCGCCGCCGAGCTCGCGTCGGGGGGCGGCGGCGCGGCCGCGGCTGCCGAGGGCGGCGCCTGCAGCAGCGCCGCGGTTGCGTTTGCGCTCGCGGCGGTGCTGCGCGAGCTGCTTCAGTCGGACCTCGCGCTCGAGGGGAGCGGCGACGGCGGCGCGGGCGGCGCGGTGGCCCAGCTCGCCGCCGCGGGCCTCGTCGCCCCGGCCGCGTTGTGCGAGTTGTTGCGCGGGGCGCCGCTCCCGCTCCTCGTGGCGGCGCTGCGCCGCGCGGGCGGCTTGCTGCACGCGGCGGCGGAGGCGCAGCTGCAGCCGCTGCTCGAGCGGCTCGCCGCGGCGGCGCCCGCGCTGGCCGGCCCTCTCCGCTGCCGCGCACTCGAGCTGCTGCAGCGGGCGGAGCGCGGCTGGCCGCAGGAGGCGCGCGAGGCCGCCCGAGGGCGTGCGACGGCGCTGGCGGAGGTGCGGCAGGTTGCGGCCGCCGAGCTGGGCGTCATCCTCCTCCCGCGCGACGCGCCGCCGGAGCGGCTTCGCGGCTTGCGCGAGGGGTGGGTGCACTGGTACGTCGGCACGCCCGTGGTGCACCCCTCTTTTCCGCACACGAGATTTCAATTCTTTGAGGAGAGCGGCCGATTTCAATTCTTTGAGGAGACGAATGGAGCTGCGCCCGTGCTGGCGGGGACGTCGGACGAGAGTCCCTCGGCCCTCCGATCCGAGTGCTCTGATCGCGCGTAGGGAAATTCAGACATTCTTTTGCGGATGCGCTGGCTGAGACTTTTTGTCATTTGTGGTGCCTGCCCGTGCAGTTCGGGCGAGCCAGTCGTCTTTTCTGCTTACGGGTTACGGCTTTACGTATAAAAAAGAAAGGAAAGCAAACCCTTCACAACACTAGCCTACGACTAGCGCCGGCGGTGCGGCCAGTCGCCCCCGTGCCTTCGTGGCTGGGTTCACAGCGCACTGGGCGGTAGGGGGGAAAACACTTGACGAAACACGTGGCTAGGAGCGGTGAACTGTGACGAAAGTTGACTGAGGCGGTTGTCAGGAGCAGGCGCACATCGCTTCAGGGGGGGGGGCGCGCTTCTCTGCACACCACATGCTAGGGGGGGGGTCCGACCCCCCCAGAGGCTTCACCACATGCTGGGGGGGGGGGGCCCGACCCCCCCAGCACCTTCACCACATGGTGGGGGGGGGGGGGGGACGCGCGAACTACTCGCCTGCTCCGTGCGGTCGATGCAGCCGGCCCCCAGCCGCCCCGCCCGCCACAGCGAGGCCCCCGCCTTCCCGTGGCGCCGCGCATGCCCGCGCAATGGCGCGCCTGGCTCTGAGGGCTCCTACTGCCACCACGAACTCGCC
>NW_005201154.1:26529-46257 GCF_000372725.1 Emiliania huxleyi CCMP1516 | reverse complement strand
CGCCCCCCCCCCGCCGCTTCCCCCCCGGCGACGGGGGGGGTCCCCCCCCCCCCGGCGCGCGCGCCCCCCGCTGGCGGGGGGGGGGGTGCAGAGAAGCGCGCCCCCCTCCCTGGAAGCGATGTGCGCCTGCTCCAGGAAAGAGGAATCATCATACGGATCCACATGGATCATGGTGGCTCTCTCATGCCTACATGGACGGGAGACCGCCCGACCACTGGCCTGGGTGGCACTGCCACCGGTGTCGCTCGACGTCCTGTCGACAGCGTGCCGACAGCGACACAGACGATGTGGGACGCGTCGACCTCTACTGCTTACCCAGCCTTCGAGTGTATCCTGGCTTGTGGTCCCACACCCACCTGCTGTCCATCTCAGAGACCGCAGGAGGTCATGACCCTCATGAGGCAGGGTCGATGGGAGTGCCAACCCCACAATGCCTAACAACCCACAAGTATGTTACAAGCAAGCGAGAGAGAAGGGAGAGGGGGTTGTACGTACGTGCAAGTGTTGTTGCGAGAGAGAGTTCTGCGATTTACGATTTCTTTACGATTTCTTTCTCTCCCTTGGCCTTGCCTGTTCGGTTTTTAAAACTTGGAGTGCAGTCGGCAACCTCACACCCAAAAAAGAAAGAAAGAAAACAGACAACCCAAGGGAGGGATGGGAGGACGGCGCGCCGCCACCACACAGGGATTTTAAGGAGAGGTGTGTGGTGCGCTAGCCGTCGCCCACCCTAGGGAGTCTGCCTCTTCCTATCTCTCTTCGCAGTCTCTCGCCGATTCTCGCTGCAATCTTCATGCCACCTCGCGGTCGTCCCACTCTCGTCGTTCTCTCCCTTGTCATTTCCTCCTCTGTCGCGTCGTTCTCTTCTGCCTCGTCCTGTGACGCCGCCGCCTGCCGGTCCCTTGTTCTCGCGGCTTCTTTCGCCTTTCGGCGCAACTCCGTCCTCCTCGCGGCGTATCCTGGCCCCTCGAGTCTATCGAGCTCCCCTCGCGCAAGGACCACATTTCTGACTCCCACTCCGATCATTTGCCTCCAAGTCATGTTGTTGCTCAGGTCCACTCTCTCTTCGAACACTCGTGCCTCTACGGATGATGCCGGCGCTGGGGTCCCCTTCGGATGCATCGTGACATCTGACAACTGGATTTCCACTGGTTCGTCCTCCTCGGAGTCATCTTCCCCGTCCTCCTTCCGCTCGGCTCTCCGCTCGGTACGTTCGGCGTGGCTCACCCTCCATGCCGTGAACAGGCGCTTTATCCACCCTATATTCTTCTCTCGTTCCTCTGCCCGTGCCCTGGTCTTGTCGTTGTTTCGCACCCATGTCTGTATGGCAATCGAGGCTGCCTTCCCCACTACCTGTAGTTCACTCGTCACCTCTCCCGCGAGCTCCCTTCTCTTTCTTTCGGGTATGGAGTCCGTGAGTGCGGGTAGCGTGCAGGCAATCACGGGCGCTATTTTGTCGTACTCCTCTTCGGCGAGCGCTCCAAATCTAGACCCTTTCGCCTTTAAGGAGGCTGCCCTCGCTCGTCTCAGGAATGTGGCGGTGTCTTTTGAGTCCGGCGCCTCCCGTTCAACTCTTGCTGTCGCCCTCGCTGTGTGTTTGTCGAGCTTCCGCATGAAGTGACGCGCCTCTTCCTTATTTCCAGCGCAGCTGCCGCTCAGTATGTGCGCCAACGACGCCTGTGGTGGCTCACTGTCTTCTTGTTTCCAGTCGTCCCAGTCTTTCAGTTCCCCGCGTCTCCTCCTTGCCTCGCGCGCCTCTTTTGTGGCCTCATCCCTAGCCGCTTTGCACGCTCTGCATTCCCACACCCAGGGCCGAGGAGCGGACAGCGTATCTTTTTTTGTCAAGGAGAAGCTGGGTTGGCCGACCACCTTGAGGTCGAACTCTCTCGATCCTTTTCTACCTCTGCCTCCATGGTCCTCTGCCTCATCTACGCTGCTACCGCCGCGCCCGTCGCCAAGACAAGCGCAGACACGTCGCACGCCGGCGTCACCCAGCCCATCACGACCGGCGAGGCGCTGGCTTCGATCCCAGCGGGCCTCTCGAACGACGCCGTCGGGGCCTACGAGTCGAACCCGCTGTACTTTGACCCTCACCTCCGCGACCACATCAAGCTGACCGTGACCCCGTCCAATACTGGCTGTGGCTCCACCGGCAAGGAGCACATCCGCCCATTCTACGTCAACTCTGCGGCGGGCGACTCGGAGACGTTCCACTTTTGTGAGGACGGCACCTGCCACCTGACCCTTGAGCTGGATGGAGAGACCGCCCACAACGATGTGGGTTTCCTGCGGCTGCGCGGCTGCCCGCTGCACCAGGGCTACACCGTGCCCTACCTGCGGATCATGAAGTCGCTGCTGGCTTCCTTTGACGTCCTGCACATCGGCTACGGCGCCTGCGACCAGGGCGAGACGCAGTGCGAGATTGGCACAGACATCTCGTTGGCCCCCGGCGAATGCAAGACCCTCACGCATCCGTCGATCGACGACATCAAGTTTGACGTCTGCTACCAGGGACCTGGCACTTGGTAATCGCTTGTTGGCGTCGCCGGCGGCGCCGCGCCTGGGAGCGCGGTCTGGTCGCAACCACACGTCTCCGCCATGTGCGCATTAATCATCATGTGAGGGGGAGTGAATTGCATGGGGCTGGGTGCATGGAGCTGTCAGTGGGGAGCCGCGGGGGAGGTCATAGAGCTCTCCTTGCGGGACGCACACTTTTAAGTTATTTTTTTCGTATTGCACATATCTGCCTCGCTCCGCAAACAAACAAATAACACAAAAAATCAGAAATACGGCAGCCCCTGGCGGGCCGGCTGTGTTGGTCGATTCACTTCTCCGCGCCGTTTTTTCTTTCGAGCATGCGCTCGAAACACGAGAAACACAGAGAATTGCACCCTTTCGCCCTCTCATCACTGCCCCGGCCCACGACGACGCTCCCCATGCGCCATGGGGATCGGTGCCCGCGCGGACCACCGCAGTGAAGACGGGTCCCAGGCAGCGGGTCAGGTCAGACAGGGGCGCGAACGGGACGTCGGCCGTAGCTAGGGTCACAAAGAGACGCGACCGACACGTACTGCAGGAAGTCGACGGTCTTTGCCTCCGCAGATACGGTCATACGGAGCTGGCCCCAAGGGTGCGACCGCCTCGGATGGTCCCAAATCGCCCCACTGCAAGAAGACGGTCTCAGCCCTACCTGGCCATTCTAGATTATAGAATGGCATCCTTACATCTAGAATGGCGTCTCGCGCGCGCTCACCCGGCCGCCTCGCAGCCCCAGCGGCCGGGGGGCGCTTGCCGGGGTTGGGGCTGGTCACACACAGGCGCCACTTTAACGCGGCGAGCCAGAGGAGTCACACAGGAGAGCCCCCAACATGCCACATTTTCAGCAGCAGACGGGCCGCGGTGAGGGCCCATTCTGTATCGAAGAATGGGGTCCGCCGCCGTCCCCCACGGCCTTCTCACGCCCCCAGCGGCGGCGTGCCGCTCGGCCAGACTGGTGGGGTTCGCGCACAAGCCCCAGTTCAACACAGAGAGCCCAACAGTCCGCAAATGAGAGTCCTCCCCCCGCCCCCAAACCAGAGCAGACGCCGGGGGGTGCGCCACGTATGGCAAAAGCAAACGCACGATGGCCGCCGGCGGCCGTTGAGCGCTGCCGCCGTTCGAGCCTTGGATGTCAGTCCGTCGCCGCCTGTGGCGAGGGCAGTGGAGGTGTGAGATTTGTGCTCGCAAGTGGTGGGCGGGCGAAAGGGTCGGGGGCGGCGAAAGAGAGCAGACACGGCAGACAGCGCGAAATGCGGACTACTCGTATCACATCTACTCCTCGTGTCACCTAGTCATGGTCGTCGCTTCCCTGGCCGGTCTCCGAGTCCTGCTCCTCGCCCGAGTCCTCGTCCAAGTTCGAGTAGTCTTCCTCCTCTTCGTCCTCTTCGTCGATCTCGTCGAGCCGGCTCCTGGCCCGACGCCCGTGACGCTGGGGCCGACTTGCTACGCGCGCTGCGACCCGGACCGCCACCTCTGCTGCCGCCTGTGCTACCCGTAGTCCTTGCCGGCGAGCGAGTGCCTTTTGCGGGGCTGTCGCCAGAGCGGGTGTCGCCACGGCCGTCTTCTGATCTGTTTTGTGGTCTGCGGACTGCGCGCTGCGGGCTGCGCTCGAGGCGCGCCGCAACACAGCCCGTGTAAATGGGGTAATGGATAAACCAAGCATCCCCGATGGCCGGGGGGATGTCCCATGGCCCCGGGGTGGCCGTGGGCACGCAGGGGGCGCCGCTACGGGCCGCTGCGGCGCCCATTCTACTTCGAAGAATGCCATTCTTGAAACTAGAATCTAGGTCTGAGACCGAAGAGCTCGGGCACGGGGATTTGACGGGAGAGAAGTGCCTGGGCGCAAGCCGTCCGGAATGCGTCCTCATCCACATATGTGAGGCGCGCAAGATGCGTACCAACTGGCTGGGTCAACTCCCCTGACCGAGCGTGCCAATTGGGTCAAGAACAAGCCACAAACGGCTTACGCGCGCCTAGCTCCGCGGACGGCCCCTCCACCCTTCATGTACGGATCATATAATCCCCACAGTCGCTGTCGTGGGATCGCTTCCCATGTGAGATTCTCTTTTTGCACGGCACTGGGAATTCTCTTTTTGGGAGAGAGAGAGACTTGTCTTGTCTTTTGGTGGTGTAGCACCTGTGTTAGTGCCAGTGCGCGCCAGTCCCGTGCCCAGTAAAAGAAAGAAAGAAAACAGACAAGCAAGGGAGGGATGGGAGGACGGCAAGGTGAGGAAAAGCCAGGCTCTACTGTACCGTAATAGAAAGAAAACAACTCCCGAGGGAGACTGGTGGTCGCGGCACGAGGGCAGCCTTGCTTTCGCTGCGGGGTCGCTGCCTCGCTGCCTCTGCGTGGCCGCCTCGCCATGGCCAAGAAGATGCCCACCAAGGGCGCCAAAGCCAAAAAGGGCGCCGCCGCTCGCACGGCCTCGCGCGGCAAGGGCAACGCTCGCAACAACCCGCGAGCCTTCAAGGCGGCGTCGGGCCCAAAGGCCATGCAGCGCTCGGCGCACCGCGCGCTCGAGAAGCAGGAGCGGCAGTACCACGTGGCGCTCACTGACCGAGCGGTCGAGGTGGCGGTGCAGCCTCCCATCGTCGTCGCCGTCGTCGGTCCCGCCGGCGTCGGAAAGTCGACCGTGATCCGCTCGCTCGTCAAGCACTGGACCAAGCAAAACCTCAAGGAGACGCACGGGCCGGTGACGGTGGTGACAGGCAAGTCCCGCCGCGTCACGCTCATAGAGTGCCCAAACGACCTCAACGCGATGTGCGATCTCGCCAAGGCGACGGCCGCCGCCGCCGCCGCCGCCATAGCCGCCGGCCGCCGGCCGCTGAGCTGTCGCCTCCGTGTGTCAGGTGGCGGACCTTGTCCTGCTGGTGGTGGACGGCGCGTACGGGTTCGAGATGGAGACCTTCGAGTTCCTCAACATGTGCCAGGTCCACGGCTTCCCGCGCGTGATGGGCGTGCTCACGCACCTCGACTCCTTCACCAACGCCGCGGCGCTGCGCCGCGCCAAAAAGACGCTCAAGCACCGGTTCTGGACGGACATCTACGACGGCGCGAAGCTCTTCTACCTGTCGGGGCTCAAGCACGGCCGCTACCCAAAGGCCGAGATCACCAACCTCGCCCGCTTCCTCGCGGTGATCAAGTTCCGCCCGCTCATCTGGCGCGCTCCACACGCCACCCGCTAGCCGCCACACGCCACGCGCCACGCGCCTCTCCTCCTCTCCCTCGTCTCACGCCTCACCCTCCTCACGCCTCTCCCTCCTCTCCCTCCTCACGCCCCTCTCGCTGCCCCTCCGCCTCCGCGCCTCCGACCCCACACCCCAACCCCACCACCCCCACGCAGGCGCAACACCCACCCCTTCGTCCTCGCCGACCGGTTCGAGGACGTCACCGAGCCGGCCGCCCTTGCGAGGGTGTCCGGAGTAGCCGAGATGGGACGAGATGAGGACCGAGAGGAGTAGGTTCCCGCTCTCGCGAGGCAGATCCGCCGATCGTGTTCGCCGATAGTGTTCGCCGAGCGGGGGCCGCCACCGAGCGGATGCGATTCCTGACTGGTGCGCCATCCAACCCGCGCCATCCACCCCGCCGACAGGACGAGCTCGTCGAGCGGACGGTGAGCATGTACGGCTGGGTGCGAGGCACCTTCCTCCTCCCAGGCTCGCGACCTCCCGCCCTCGAGCTGTGCACAGCGTCTCCCCACGCCCCCACACCCCCCTCGGGCCGTGAGCAGGCATGCGCGTCCACCTCCCCGGGGTCGGAGACTTCGCCATGTCCGAGGTGAGTGCGCTCGACGACCCGTGCGCTCCTCCCGACCGCACCACCCGCCGCCGGCTCGACTCCAAGGACAAGCGGCTGTACGCGCCGATGTCCAACCTGGGCAGCAGCCTCGGAGTGCGGCGGCGCGAGGCTGGAGGCGGGCGCCCCCTCGACTCGCCGGTGTCTGGTGCGGCCTAGGCGATCTGACGTACGACCGCGACGCGGTGTACGTCAACATCCCGGACAGCGCGATCCGCTTCTCGCAGGGCAAGGGGGTGGCGGGCGAGGGCGAGGACGAGGGCGGCGAGGGCGAGGGCGGCGGCGACGGCGGCGGCGAGGAGGGCGGCGAGGTTGGCGGCGAGGACGTGGCGATGGTCAAAGGGCTGCAGCGGGTTGGGGAGGCGGCCGGCCTCGACGAGCAGCTGCGAGGGGCGAGCCTGCAGCTCTTCGCGGGAGGGGCGGCGATCGAGGGCGGCGGGGGCGGGGGCGAGGGCCAGGGCGGCGGTCGCGTGCGCAGGCCGGTCCAGTTCGGAGATGACGCGGCCGGTCCGGCTGGGCTGCCGGCTGGGCTGGGCCGCGCACGGGCGCTCGCGTACGAGTCTGGCGCCGAGGGGTCGATGTGGGAGGGTGGCGACGCTGGCGACGGCGAGGGGGGCCTGGCGGAGGAGGGCAGCGAAGACGACGACGACGACGACGACGACGACGACGACGACGACGAGGAGGAGGAGGAGGGAGGGGAGGGCAGCGGCGAGGAGGGCGGCAGCGACAGCGGCGAGGAGGAGGGCGAGGAGGAGGAGGAGGAGGAGGGGGCGGAGTGGAAGCTTGGCCTCGCCGAGCGGGCGGCGGCGGCGCACGCGGCGCGGAGGACCGATTGGGGCAAGCTCGTGTACGGAGGCGGCGGTGCGGGGGCGGTGCGAGGCGGCGAGGCCTCCGCTGCGGCAGCTGGCGAGGGCGAGGAGGAGGGGGAGGAGGAGGAGGAGCTCCTGCTCCCCAAGGGGACTCTCGCGGCACGGGAGGCGCAGCGCGCTCGCCGTCCCGCCCGGCAGGGCTCCGGCGGCTCCGGCGGAGGCCTCGACTCGCGCGGCCGACACGTCCCCGACGCGCCCCTCGCACCGCGGCACGCGCCCCTGACCCGTCCCGGACGCGTCCCGTAGGCGTCGGTTCGCTCGGCTCGCTCGGGCCGCTCAACCCGCTCTGGGAAGGGTTCGAGCACGACGCGGCCGCGCTCGACTGCTCGCGGCCGCCGCAGCGCCGCGCGCCGCGCCGCGACTGGACCGGGCCGGAGCAGCGCGAGAGCGTGATTGACCGTTTCGTCACGGGCGACTGGGGCGCGAGAGCCGGCGGTGGCGCCGACGCCGACGGGGGAGGCAGCGAGTGCGGGTCGGACGAGGGCGGGTTTGAGGACCTCGAGACTGGCGAGGTGGCGGGCGAGGGGGGCGGCGACGGCGAGGACGACGACCCGGAGGCGGCGGAAGCGGCCGAGGCGGAGGCGCGCCGGCAGCGCAAGCTTCAGAAGAAGGTTCGATTCGATTCGGGGTACGACGACGGCGACGCAGAGGGCGGGGGTGAGGAGGGCGAGGAGGGCGAGGAGGGCGAGGAGGGCGAGGAGGAGGAGGAGGGCGGCGGCGGCGGCGGCGGCGGCCGTGGCCGCAGCGGCACGTCTGCGCTGCGGCCCGGGCAGGAGCTCTTCGAGGAGGAGGCGGGCATGGTGGTGTGAAGAGACTCTCTTCACACCTGCAGCTGTGAACAGGAGCTCTTCGAGGAGGACCCGTGGATCGTCGAGCAGCGCAGGCAGCAGGCGGAGCAGCGGAGGAGGAACCGAGAGCTGACTGAGTCGCTCGCCTCGCTGCCTCCGGACGAGCGCGCGGCGGTGCAGGGTTACGCGCCGGGCTCGTACGTGCGCGTGGTGCTCACGCAGGCGCCTCGCCACCTCCTCCGGGTGGACACGTCCACGGACACGTCCACGACCCGTCCTTGACTAGTCCACGGCGCGTGCGTCAGGTGCCGTGCGAGTTGCCGCGCAATTTCGAGCCGCGCTTCCCGCTCGTCCTCGGGGGGCTGCTATCGGGCGAGGAGCGGCTGGGCCTCGTCTCGATGCGCGTCAAGAAGCACCGCTGGCAACGAGGAGTCGCTCCCACGTCGTGCTGCAGAGGAGCTGTCTCTGAGCCTCCTCCGAACCGCCCCGGCGTAGGCACAAGAAGGTGCTCAAGTCGCAGGACCCGCTCACTTTCTCCGTCGGCTGGCGCCGCTTCCAGAGCCTGCCGCTCTACTACGTCCAGGACCCAAACTTGCGGCTGCGGCACATCAAGTACACGCCCGAGCACATGCACTGCCTCGCAGCCTTCCACGGGCCGCAGGCGCGGACGCCGCGGCGACGGCCACGCGCGACGGCCACGCTGCACCCGCCCCCGCCCCACTCTCCTCTGAGCGGGGGCCCCGCCGGCTCGGCTGCAGGTGCCGCCAAACACGGGCGTGCTCTGCTTCCAGACGGACGCACGCAAGAGCTTCCGCATCTCCGCCACGGGCGTCGTGCTCGAGGTCGCGGCGAACCTCAAGGTGGTCAAGAAGCTGAAGCTGGTCGGCTCGCCGTTCAAGGTCTTCAAGAACACCGCCTTCATCAAGGACATGTTCACCTCCGCGCTCGAGGTTGCAAAGTTCGAGGGCGCCGCCCTCCGCACCGTCTCGGGCGTGCGCGGCCAGGTCAAGCGCGCGCTGCAGGCCGACGACGGCACGTTCCGCGCAACCTTCGAGGACAAGCTGCTCCGCTCCGACCTCGTGCTGCTCAAGGCTTGGGTGCCCGTCCCGCTGCCGACGCTGTACAACCCCGTCTCCAACCTGCTCGCGCCGCACGGGCGCGGCTGGCTGCGCATGCGCACGGGCGCCGAGGCGCAGCGCCGAGCTGAGAGACGAGTTCAAGAGACGAGTTCAAGCCGCGAGCGGCGCCTCCTCACTCACACTCCCACCTCCCGCCGCGAGCAGGTGCGCGCCGAGCTGGGCGCCGCGCCGCGCGTCAACGCGGACTCGCTGTACAAGCCCATCGAGCGCGCGCCGCGCCGCTTCAACAAGCTGGCCGTGCCAAAGGCGCTGCAGGCCGCGCTGCCGTACAAGTCCAAGCCGAAGCTCGACGCTCCCTCCG
This sequence comes from Emiliania huxleyi CCMP1516, assembly GCF_000372725.1. Taxonomy (NCBI): domain Eukaryota; phylum Haptophyta; order Isochrysidales; family Noelaerhabdaceae; genus Emiliania; species Emiliania huxleyi. The sequence continues at coordinate 36,829 of NW_005201154.1, read as the reverse complement.
CCGCGAAGAAGCCGCGCAAGGGGTCGCTCAAGGCGCTGCGCGCCGTCGTGGCGGAGCCGGAGGAGCGCGCGGCGGCCAAGCTGATGCAGCAGGTGCACACCATGTACAACGAGCGCGAGCGCAAGCGCAAGCGCTCCATGGAGGCGCGCCGCGGCGCGTCGAGAAGGACGGCGTGTCCCGGACGAGCCTCCGACATGCCGTGGACGCGTCCCGTAGGTGCGCCGCGCCGCGCACGCCAAGAAGGCGGCGCGCGAGGAGGGCGAGAAGGCGGCGGCCACCAAGCAGGTGCGCAAGAAGCGGTACGTGAAGCAGGGCCTCGAGGAGAAGAAGCGCTCGCGCGGCGGGGCGGGCGGAGATGCGGACGATTGAGCGGTGGAGCGAGCGTTTTTTACCGGCGCGGCCGCGGGCCGGCGCGCGGCGGTGACTATATGTCGCTTTTCGTTTCTGTGTGGTTTTATTCATTGGCATGTGATGCGGTGTTGTCAGCGTACGGGTTACTTCGAATTGTGTGATTGGATAGAGGGCAATACAGTCTCATGGCTCATGTGCTCGCGCACAGATCACACGCACTGACATGGACGAGAGAGATACACGACTGCGTCACTGGTCCAACTCCACGCTGCACACACTGCTCGGTGCTCGCCTCACCCCTCAGCCTCACCGTACCCTGGGAGCTGGGTGAGCCGCGCCTAGACGACGTATGGCAGTATGAGTAGGTTGCCCAAGTTTGCAAAGACATGCACCCCGCAGTGCACGCGGTGACCAGCGAGCACCGCTCCTCGCACGGTCAGGATGCGACCACACGCGTAGCAGGCGCCGCCGGCAGTGTATCCGGCGAGTATAAGCGGGAGAGCTCGCCCACTGCAGTATCGCCACGCAAGGAGGACCTGCACCGCCATGCCGACTCGCACCGCGAAGAGGTCGACTGTGCGGCGCAGGCTCTCCTTGATAGGGTTGGACCAGTAGATCACGGAGGACGCAAGGACAGCCGTCGGCCCAATGCCGAACGGCACGTAGACGCCACGCCGGCACGCCTCGCTCACGCTGAAGCTCGTCAGCAGCGACGAGGCGAAGCATGGGTTTGCGAGACAAGAGCGCGGGCGGAGGGGCTGCCAGTCGGAGGAGCCGAGATCGGTGAGCAGCGAGCTGAGTCGGCCGACGGGCGGCGACTCCGCTGTGATGCGGGAACAGCGAAGAGAGCTGTGCTCAACACCGAGCGTGCTAAAACGAGTCGACAAAATGCTAAAAGCGAGGCTGGTGGCCAGGTTGAGCATGCCAGAGAGTTTATGCCACCCAGGCCAGCCAGGACAGGGGCGGGGGGCGAGGGCGGAGGGCGGGATGGGCGCCAAGCGGGAGGGAGCGAACGGAGTGGAATGCACACATGGGGGATGGTGAAGGCGGAGGGGCAGAAAGGGGGGAGGGCGGCGGGAGGGCGGAAGTTGGCGTGGGTGGGCGGTGGGTGGTTCGGTAGGGCGGGGGGGAGGGGGAGGGGTGGAGGTGGAGAACGGTGGGGGCGACGCTGCGACCTTCATGCCACCCCGCGGTCGTCCCACTCTCGTCGTTCTCTCTCTTGTCGCTTCTTCCTCTGTCGCGTCGCTCTCCTCTGCCTCGTCCTGCGACGGCGCCGCCGCCTGCCGCTCCCTTGCTCTCTCGCTGCTCGGCGCAGCTCTGCCCTCCTCGCGGCGCATATTTTGGCCCCTCGAGTTTATCGAGCTCTCCTCACGCAAGGACGACTCTTCTGACGCCCACTGAACCAAGAGTCCTGTTTGGTAGCGCTACCCAACGCGGCCAAAGGATATCCACCTCGAGAACCTCGAGAACCTGTTTGGTAAATCGCACGTTTTCTTGTGTCCTCCGACGACTCCTCAGTCGCCGCGTGGCATGCAGAATTCGCGCGGTTTTGTCCCTCCTGAGGCTGAGCGCATTCGAGCCCGTCGACCGGAGTTGGATGGTACCACGCGTCTCACTGAGACGCGGGGTACTGGCCATGGCCGGGCTACGGAGCGTGAGGTGGCGAGCGGAGCGAGCGACAAAACAACGAGAAAAACACGGATCTGAGGATTGTCACAAAACCTCAGATCTTGCGCCACCCAGGGCTGGACCTAGTCTCCACTAGCTCCGAGTAGAGGGGGCGTTCTGCAGTTAAGGGGAAACCCGGTACACGGAGCCCTCTCGGAGACCCGTGTTTACTTTACGGCCCTTTCCCTGCGAACGCGCACCCCCGGGGCTAGGGCTCTCTTGCCCGTAACCCGACACCGATCATCCGGCCCGCTGGGTGCGCTTCTGAGCTCCCCGGCCCTGGATGTGAGGTTAATGACCGCACTCCAAGTGCTCCAAGCCGTTGTGGGGCTTGTGAGTCTCTAGAGTATTTTTCTGGGTTTTTTATCACTAAATGATCTACTGTGCAGGATATGCGACGGTCCGTGGCATCGTGGGATAATTTGAGGTGCACCTGTGCATGTTCTCTGGGCAACAGCATGAGGTGCAACATGTTCTCTGGGCGCCACCGCAGACGCGAGCGCGCGAGCGCGTGTTGAACCGGACGCTCCATAGCAACTCGTGTCACGTCTACGACGACGTGTCACGCCGTCGCGCCAATGGTGTATATGGTAGCATAACGCGCCTCGCCGCTGTGTCAACGCGTCGGGCCGGGCGCGTGGTGAGGCTGTTCCTTGCTGCAGCGCGCCGGCGGCGGCGGGCCCCCAGCTCTCCACACGGCCGGTTGCCGCGTGGTGGTCCCGGCTACTCGCGGGCACGCCCTCGCGCCCCGTCCCTTCCCCCTCTCCCTCGGCTGCTTCACCGCCGCGCCCCCCTGCCCGCGGCGAGGGAGTAGCCGCAGCGAGGCAGCTCCTCGATGCCGCTCGCCCAGCGGACGGAGCCCGCGTTGACCTCGCAGACGAGGCAGTGCACCGACAGGTTCTCGGAGAGCGAGTCCTCGTTGCCAAACGGGTCGAGGAACGACTTTGAGAGGGCGAGGAAGCCGCGGAAGAAGACGCAGAGCAGGCCGACCAGCGGGATGGTGAAGACGCCGACCTTTGCATACAGCGCGAGGGGGGCGAGCGCGACGAGGCAGTCGACCAGGATCTGGACCAGGTGCACGTACGCGAGAGGCATGCGCGCGGCGGCGTCGTCGCCGATCGAGGCGCAGACGGCGCGGAGGGCGAGGGCCTTGTCGAGGAAGACCGTCTCCATGCCGGCGCCGCCCTGCAGCAGCGCGCCCTGCCGCGCCTGGACGAAGCGCGCGCAGATCCACTCGAGCACGACCTGCAAAAGAGGCGGAGGACGGGTCGGCGGCCACCAGGGACGCCTCACCAACGGGCGACAGCAGCGAGATGGAGAGGGCCGAGTGGCGCTGCGTCTCCGAGACGCGGTACGACTCGCCGACGAGCAGCTCGTACTCGTCGCGCGTCAGGTGCTCCCGCTCGCACAGCCGCGAGAGGCCGCGGTCCGTGCGCAGCACCGAGAGGGAGGCGCCTTGGGGCGTGTCCCCGGACGTGTCGTGGACGTGCTGCGGGCGGCGCGGCGCAGCGCCGAGAGTGCGAGGCGCCTTCGTCGGCGCGCGCTGGCCGGACCTGGCCCGCCCAGAAGAGGATGTGGAAGAGGCGCACCCAGCGAGCCATCTCGTCGAGCAGCGCGCGCGCCCGCTCGGTGAAGCGGCCCTGCTCGTCCCGCTCTGCGTGCGTGGCGAGCAGGCAGGACAGGTCGTTGAGCCGGCCCTGCACCTTGCGGGTGTTGCCCTTGTTTGCGAGCCAGAAACCGTACGACTGGGAGAGGAAGAAGGAGTTGATGAAGGTCGCGAACGTGAGCACGTAGCTCCACGCCCGCTCCAGGCCGAGCAGCTGCGCCACCGCCTTCTCATGAGGCACTCCAAACTTTGGCCAGTCGCGCCCGTCAGACTCCATGTAGTGGACCGTCGCAAAGGCGAGGACCATCGCGAGGCAGGCGGGCTTCCACGTGTGCTGCAGCACCGTCCCGTGATACTGCCGCCACAGCCACGACGCCTGCGGGTGGAACTTGGCAAAGAAGCGAGGCCCGCCGCCGAGTCGGGTGAAGCGGTCGATGAGCTCGTCGATGTCGGAGTCGTCCACGTGGCGCATGGTCTCGGCGAGGCGCCGCTGGGTGCCCCACTCGGTGCGGATGTCGGGCGTGGCCATTCGCAGGGTGAGGGGTGAGGGGCGAGGAGATGGGCGCAAGAGGAGATGGGCGCAAGAATTTTGAGGCCGGAAAAATTGCGGACAGCGGCATGGTACTGACCCGCCAAAACGGTATGTCGGTGGAGTGCTCTCTACTGCCGCGGCGCCCCTGTCGGTTCGGAGGCGCCCGGCGGCCGCGCGCTTGGTGCCGACGTCGACCGGCTGCTCTCGCGGCGCCGAGGCGTGCAGCTTCGGTCACGTCTCGCGCGCTGCGAGGTGTCTTTTGGCATGTGAGCGCTGGCTAGAGACGCCAGGAAGCTCGGCTTCCATGCCTGCGACCGCGGGCGTGCGGGCGGGCACGCCAGGCTCGGCGACGCTCTGCGCGGGTCTTGTCGAGCTCGCGGCCCGCGACGAGCCAGCATGGCTCGTCGCTCGACGGCAGCCTGCTCAGAATGCTCTCGGCATTCTGCACAGCCTCGCCAAGCTCTCTGGGAAGGTCCGCAGGGCCAGGGCGGGCCGTATCGGGCGCGATGGCGCGCTCGGAGTACCATGCCTACGAGCTCTCCGGTCGGGTCGCCGGCAGCGGGCTCGCGCGGCGCGCCGCTCGACGGCAGGCTGCTCCCCACCCTTTCAACAGCATCTTCTGCCTCGCTTCTCTCGCTGCGACCGCCTCCGGGGGCCTGCGCCGACCGCCTCGCTTCGCCACAGCGCTGCCTACGACTGCGACACGCACGTCGGCTCGCCGCCCGCGTCGCCCGCAGCGGGCCCGCATAGCGCGCCGCTCGTCGGGGGAGTGCCAAGGAGGTTGTGGAGTGCAGGCTGCCTCGCTCAGACCGCCGCCGACGCGGTGCGGGGCCGCCGTCGGCGCTGCTGCCGGGCTCCTGCGCTGTGGGCTTCCGGGCTCGGCTAAAAAGCAAAGGACGGGCGCTTTTGATCGGCAAAGCAAAGTTGGAGTAACGGCGACCGCGTCGCCACAATGCTAGTCGCCTGTCGAGCAGCCTTGGCGGCGCGCATGCGCCGCAGGGTTGACCGACAGCCGCGCGCCTCGCGAGCCTCTCGCTCCACTCGCGGCACGACGCACCCCGCGCGTCGGTCAGCGCAACAGGAGTATTGCGACATGCTGCACAACGCCAAGGACAGCATTGAGAAGCTGGCGCCAGTCGCCCACCAGCGTGTCTCAGCACCGGGTGAGGGAGCATGCTGCGCACGCTGATGCAGCACGAGGTCACCACCAATCAGGCCCTCACGCCACCGCACGGCCGCCCTCGAGCACCAGCAGCCGCGCTGCGCAATGCTCAAGCTCAGGAGGCCCCTCTGCTTCTCGCAGCTTTGTGCAGCGCAGTGAGCGAGCAGCGCCACACCCGGCGGACCCATGGCGTGCTCAGCCAGCCGCGAGGCGGAGGCAGGCCGAGTGAGCGCGAGCCGCGCGGGAGGCCATGCCCTGCGCACCGGCGAGAGAGTGGCACGAAAGAGTGCAAGTGAAAGAGTGCAAGTCGCATGCGCATAAAGAAAGAAAGAAAGAAAGAAAACAGACAACCCAAGGGAGGGATGGGAGGACGGCACGCCGCCACCACACAGGGATTTTAAGGAGAGGTGTGTGGTGCGCTAGCCGTCGCCCACCCTAGGGAGTCTGCCTCTTCCTATCTCTCTTCGCAGTCTCTCGCCGCTTCTCGCTGCAACCTTCATGCCACCTCGCGGTCGTCCCACTCTCGTCGTTCTCTCCCTTGTCATTTCCTCCTCTGTCGCGTCGTTCTCTTCTGCCTCGTCCTGTGACGCCGCCGCATGCCGGTCCCTTGTGAGCATGCGCATGCTTTTCGGCTTTTTTTTTCTTTTTTTCCGAGTGCTGGTCGCGAGTCCACCGCACACGACATGCTGCTTCGCACCGCCTTGCTAGTCGTGGCCGCCTCGGCTCAGCAGCAGGCTTATGTCGATCCGCACGGGGCGGCGGGCGAGCCGCTCGCGGGCGACCTCAACGGGGATGGCGTGCTGGACGAGTATGAGCTGCGGCAGATTGAGCAGGCGACCAAGTCGTTGACGGAGAGCTTCCGCGCGCAGGTTCGGCAGCAGCTCGCCTCGCAGTACGTGGCGCAGAAGACCGGTGGCTCCAAGCTGGCGGATAGCCGCATCGCCTCGCAGGTTATGCCCTCCGTCACACGCCCTCCGTCACACGCCCTCCGTCTCTCCCGCCGGTGACGGGTCCGCTGCGAGTGCACAGGCCGCCGGCCTGCAATTCGCCGCCGCAAACAACCAGCTGGAGGTTGTCGCACGGCTGCTCGCGAGCGGCGCCGACAGAACGCCGACCCGCGCCGCTCCGCAGCCCGCCGTGAGCCTTGCACGAGCTCTGCTGTTAGGCGCCGACCCGAACGCCAACCACCCGTCGGGGATGGGCCTCACGCCCCTGCACGCGGCCGTGGAAGGCGGGCACAAGGACCTCGTCGACTTGCTGCTCGAGCACAACGCGACGATCGACGCGCGCGCCTCGGACGGCTCGACGCCGCTGCACGTTGCGGCACGAAAGGGCCACGCCGCCGTCGCGGAGCTACTGCTGCGGCGCGGCGCGCCGGTGGGCCCATCCCCGCACGCGAGACGTGTGATGGACGTGCCGTGGACGTGTCAGGTACGGGGCGCCGGTGAGCGCCGCGGCGGCGGGCGGGCTCGCGCCGCTGCACCACGCGGTAGAGACATAGCCGAGATGCAGCCGAGATGCAGCCGAGATGCAGCCGAGATGCAGCCGAGATGCAGCCGAGATGCAGCCGAGATGCAGCCGAGGCATGGCTGGGCTCGGCGGCGGTGCTCCCTGACACGTCCACGACACGTCCCGCAGGCGGAGATGGGACACTCGGTGGTGGTGCAGTACCTGCTGGCGGCGAACGCGTCGGCGGACGCGCGAGCGCAGGACGGGCGCACTCCGCGCCACTTCCACCTCGGCTAGATCTCGGCTAGATCTCGGCTAGATCTCGGCTAGATCTCGGCTAGGTCTCGGCTAGATCTCGGCTAGATCTCGGCTAGATCTCGGCTAGATCTCGGCTAGATCTCGGCTAGATCTCGGCTAGATCTCGGCTAGATCTCGGCTAGATCTCGGCTAGATCTCGGTAGGACGGGAGCACGCCGCTCCACTTTGCGGCGCGGGAGGGGCACGCGTGGGTGGTGGAGGCGCTGCTGGACGCCGGCGCCCGAGCCGAGACCTAGCCGAGATCAGCCGAGATCTCGTGATCTAGACACGGCCGAGACGTGGCCGAGATGTAGCTGAGATTGGGCCTAGGCAGAGCCGAGTTAGAGCCGAGAGCGCTGGCGGCCAGATCACGCTGCGGTCGTAGAGGCTAGAGTGGAGGCGGGCCTCGCTCAGGCGGCGCGGTGCTGTCGCTTCAGGCGCCGAGGCGGACCCGCAGGACGAGTCGTCAACGCGGCCGCTGCTCTGGGCGCATGCGGCGGGCCACGACGAGGTTGCGAGGCTGCTCCTCGAGGCGGGGGCGGCCGAGGTGCAGCCCGAGGAGGAGGAGAACCCGCGCCTGCGAGGGCCAAAGGTCAAGGTTGGCGTGCAGTCCACCTCCTTCATGGTCGAGGGGTGAGGGCGAGGGACGACCCTGCCCCACCTGTGCTCCACCGGCCAGGAAACGGGCCCTACACGGGAGGGCACCGTCTTGTCGCCCCTCCGAGCCGAGTCTCTCCGACGGGGCCGCGGGGCCGCGGGCAGGGCTGGGCCTGTCTCGCTGTAACTAAGGCGGCGCGCGGGTATTGCGTTCTGTCTGCGCGTGATGTAGAGTCTCTCTTGCGCCTTGCGGGCCGTTCTCACCCGGCTGTCCGCACTCTTCCTTTTTCGAGCGAAGCGACCCCGGGTGTATAAATAAATAAAACGGACACCTCTACTAGGAGATGGGTAAAAAGGAACAGGTCCCCGCCCTGCGGTCTTTGCAGGGTTCTTTGTGGGTGTGGTCGGCGACTAGCCGGGGTCGTCCTCCCGATGGGGGACTAGCACTAGCCGTCTTCCACCTGGTCCCTCGGGTCCCTGCTGCTCCTAACCTCTTCGTACATCCTCCTGCTGATCTCAGCAACATCCTGCTCCCTCCCTCGTCTCGCCCTGCGCGTCTGCTCCGCCTCCCCGTCGTCTGCCCTGCGTCGTCTGGTGACGGGTCCTCCGTAGTCGGTCGAGGTCGCCGCCCTCCTCGTGCCTCTTCCCAACGTTTCCTCGGCGGCCGATGCCGTCTGCTCCGACTCCGCCGTCCCCGGGTCTGCCCTGCCCTCGTCTGCGCTAGCTTCTGTTTCGTCATCACTGATGTCCGTCCTCTTCTTTCTCCTCTTATTGTATGCTTTGTACATCGCGTCGATTCCTTTTCGCGTGAGCACCAGCCTGAAGCCCGCCCAGCAGCTGAACCGCTCCCTAAGTCGAAGGAGCATCATCAGTCTCACCCACTTCGCTCGCTGCCCACTGTCACCGCTCCCTCCCGCTTGAGCCGCCGTCGCGGCCCTCGTTCGTCCCACTGGCTGCTGGCCTGTCTGCACGTTACCTCCGTTATCCCTCCTCCTCCGCGACTCCCTCAAGGCCGGCCGAGCCTCCTTCCACCCAGTGAAGAGCTTCCTCAGCCACTCGATGTGTTCCTCTCTCTTCATTATGCGCGCCGTAGCCTCATCATTGAGCTGGATCCACCTCTGCACCGCTCCCGTCGCCGCCTCGGCCACGACTTGCAAGTTCCTCGTGACCCCGGCGCCAAGGCCCCGGGTGTGTGTGTGGATAGAGAATAGAGTTAGAGTATGTGCCGGAGAGAGCGGCCCGGCCGCCGGGGCCTGGGCCCGGGGCGGCGCGGCGCGCGGGAGAACGTCCGCGCCCCGTGCGCCCCGTGGCCGTGCGGGACTTCCATGCCGCATTCGTGCGGGTGCGCCGCTGAGCGACGACCGACGAGCGGCAGCGCGCCAGGCGGGGACCGGGGGGAGCGCGGGGAGCCGGGGAGCGGGGTGAGGGCGTGAGGCGTGTCGCGTCTCGCGTGACACCTCGTGACACCAGCCAGCAGGAGCAGCCTGTCTCCCCGCTGTCCCTGTCGTATGACGTAGCAGCTTTTGTGGACGCAGCAAAGGGTAACGGAGCGTGTACACATAGGACATAGAGTACAGTCCCCAAAAGCCAGGGCTATGTTCCACGGACCACGCATCGCTGGCCCGTCCAGACATGCGTCAGCTCCCACACTCCCCCGTCCAGACGAAATTCGCGTTCCATCCACCGCGCCACCGCGCCACATGCAGAACGATGCACACACATCCATGCACGGACGGCGAGAGCCGCACGCAGCATGTAACAGCATGCCATGGGCGAGGCATGGCCCTACCAATCCCGGCTCCCCACGACTGCCGTCCGACACGGGACAGGCTACCTCTGTCCGACTGCTACGTGCCTAAAAGACTACCCCGCCCCCCTCCCCCCTCGCCTCAGGCTCGCTCCCCTCGCCGCCCCGCCTTCTTGGCTGCTGCTGGGGCGGCGTGCGGCGGCCGCTCCTTCTCATCCACCTCGTGCAGCATCGCCATGAACTGGTCGACCTCGTCGTTCTGGTTGAAGACGGGCTGTATGTGCACCTGGGGAGGGGACCAGGTCCCGGACGGGTCATGGGCGTGGCTGTAGACCGGGCTGCAAGCGCACGCGGTCGGGGAAGCTCTGTTGGCGTCCTCCCGGCGTCTACTCTCGGCCGGACGCGTGCGCCTGGTTGAGGAAGCGCGCGCCGCCCTTCTTGTAGTTGACCAGCGTGGCGGATGAGCTCTCGCCGCGCCGCACGCTCGCCATCAGCTCGGAGAGGAGCGCCTACGGGGCGGCGGCGGCCGCACCTCACCCTCGCCGCCCCAACGCCCTTCCCAAGAGCGCCGCCCCGCGGTCGCGCCTCGTCCGTCTCTGCGCCCTGCAGAATCGAGCTCGAGAGCCCCTCGACCTCCTCGAGGGTGTAGCCGCACATCTCGCACCTGCCCGACGGGGGGGAAGGGGCGGGGGCGGGGCGTCGCGTCGAGGCGCCACCACCTCCACCGCCACCAGTGGCAGCCGCCGCCTCCTCCGTCACCTCCGTCACCCCTCCCCGCCCCCAGGAGAGTAAGCATAACAAGAGGATACTTTTGCCTGAATTAAAGAATTGGGCCTTGCTCTACTTTTTGTCAAAAGTGGATATAATTATGAGGGTACCTTTTTCTAACCT
>NW_005201154.1:16030-26429 GCF_000372725.1 Emiliania huxleyi CCMP1516 | reverse complement strand
ACCCCCCCCCGCCGCCCACCCCTCCCCCCCGCAGCCCCCAATCGCCCCTCCCCTACGCGGGCCACGCGCGCGCACCACGGCGCGTTCACGTGCGTGATCGCGTACGGCGGGTGCGGCTGCGTCATCACAACCGCGTCCTCCGTGTTGTCGAGCGCCTCTTGCAGCGTCACGTGCCCGCCTCTCCGCAGCCGCTTCACCCGCCCCGCGCCGCGGCCAGCAGCGGCGGCCGGCCACCCCGAGGCGGCGGCGGCGGTCTCCTCCTCCTCGTCCGGGTCGGTCGACGAGCCCGAGGTCGAGCCAAACAGCTCCTCCGGCTTCCTGCGCGGGCGAGGAAGGAGGCGGGCTATAGTCGCGTGGCCCGTGGCCCGCCTGCCAAGCCGGCTCGGCACGAGCGGCGGCGCGGGCGCAGGCGGCGTGCCTGTCGATCGGCGGCACCACGCCATCCGGTATGTCCTCCCCGTGCAGCACGCCGCAGTAGTGCGTCAGCTTGCCGGCCATGTCGCGCAGCGGGAAGATCTCAATCGAGTTGTAAAAGGGCGTGCCGTAGCGGTCGTAGTTGACGACGCGAACCCTAGTGGTCTCGCCCTTCTCACTCGCGGCACGCATCCGCTCGACGAGCTTGGCCTCGGTGTGCGGGCCCTGCAGGAAGGAATTGCTCCGATTGGCCACCTCGGTGAACTTGAAGCCAGTCAGCTTGCTCCAGGCTGCCAGAGGGAGGCGCGTTCGGGTCAGAGGGGGAAGAGCCAGCGTCGGAGCCGGCGGCAGCGGGGAGAGGCGGCGGCGCGCAGCAGAAGCATCCTGGCGGCCTGACTTTCGCCCCTCTCTGCGCACAAGCGTGGCGGCGTTCCTCTCGCCCTGTGCGATGTGTGCGCCGAGCTCTGCGTGGCTGGTGCTCGCGCACCCTTGTTGGTGTGGACAATGTTGAAGGGCGCTGAGCCCGTGGTGATGACGCGGCACTCGTCGCTCAGCTGGAGCGCTTCGCTGAGCGTCCGTACGCCCATCTTGAGAGAGAAGCGAGATCAGAGAAACAAGGCGCGCAGCCGGCTGGCTTGATCAGAGCGGGCGGCGAGCTCTACAGAGATGAAAGAAAGTTTGCCCATGGCGTGTCCGTTGTATTTATTTATTTATTCTTTCCCATCCCTCCCTTGGGTTGTCTGTTTTCTTTCTTTCTTTTTCTTTCTTTCTTTACTGCACTCCAAGTGCCTCTCTCCTTCAAATCGTATATTTGTAGTCGTGGGAGTCCTACACTACCCTTTTGCGTTTAGGGCACTCCCCCCCCGGAGGAGCTCCGCACTCCGTTTTCTCTTCTTCATCTCTAAAAACAGTGGCCAGGGGCGGGGCTTACATTTTTGCCGTCGCCAGTCGCACTCCCAAACGCTACAACGGGGGCGGCGGCGGTGGCGGGGGCGGCGGCGGCGGCGCGACGGGGTTGGTAGGGGGGTGGGGAGGCTGCCGTGCTCGAGAGCACGAGCTGCCGTGTGCGCTGCGCGATCTTGGCCGCGATGAGGCCGTCCGCAATGCCGACGTTCTTGTAGCGCACGTGCAGCGCGACCCCCTCGGCCTCGCGCTCCGAGCCCGGCCGGATGGTACCCTCCTCGATGAGGTGTTGCTTCGCCATGGTCCGCAGGTTGCGGACCCACTCGTTGTGCTCCCGCTCGGAGCCCAGTTTGCCGGAATCACCAGCTTGTCCGTCGACGACATGTGTTGTCGTAATGTCCCGGGGATCGTTGCCCCGCCGCCACCAACTGTGAAGGTCTTCAGTGACCACTCACAAGCTGTATCCAAAGTACTGACAGAAATAGACTGCCAAAACTTACAAACAAGTGTCCTGTCCCGCGGCCCTGTGGGCCACCTTGACTATATTGATCTACGGCTGCAGGTGAAGGGCAAAACCGCGTCGCTGCAGAACGGTTTTTGCAAAACCGCGCCGCAGCGGTACGAAACTGCGCAGATGCAGTCCCCGAGTGGTATGTATGTATGTAGAAAGGTGAAGAACAGCCAGGCTCAGTGGTAAGGACACTATGTGTGTGTGTGTGGCCGTCGACTAGACGGCTGCGCGGTCGTCGGTCTTCAACATTATCGGCGCCACCGACCGTGATATGTCTCGTCCCGCAGCCCTCATGCACCAGGTCCATGCCCATGGGTGCAGTCATAATATGTAGGCCTTCTCTCCCACAGTTTTGTCTTTTGAGCAGTAGGCCTTCTCCTTGCGCCAGCCGAGCGTGACTAATTTCTCTTTTTCGGGCAGCATGCCGAGGCGGGTCGCGCGATTTCTTTTCCCAGTGTGCCTGTGATAGTGCTAGCACGCGCCAGTTCGCACCAGTGTCGAGCCTGTCTGCTAAAAGAAAGAAAGAAAGAAAGAAAGAAAACGGTCTGCTGTGAGACAGAGTTGACTTGTTTAAAGAAAGAAAGAAAACGGACAACCCAAGGGAGGGATGGGAGGACGGCACGCCGCCACCACACAGGGATTTTAAGGAGAGGGGTGTGGTGCGCTAGCCGTCGCCCACCCTTGCTTGGGCGTCCGCCTCTTCCTATCTCTCTTCGCAGTCTCTCGCCGATTCTCGCTGCAACCTTCATGCCACCTCGCGGTCGTCCCACTCTCGTCGTTCTTTCCCTTGTCGCTTCTTCTTCTGTCGCGTCGCTCTCCTCTGCCTCGTTCTGCGACGCCGCCGCCGCCTGCCGGTCCCTTGTTCTCGCTGCTTCTTGCGCCTTTTCGGCGCAGCTCCGTCCTCCTCGCTGCATATCCTGGCCCCTCGAGTCTATCGAGCTCTCCTCGAGCAAGGACGAGTCTTCTGACGCCCACTGCGATCATTTGCCTCCAAGTCATATCGTTGCTCAGGTCCACTCTCTCTTCGTACTTCGAACACTTGAGACTTGTGCCTTCACTGATGATGCCGGCGCTGGGGTCCCCTTCGGGTGCATCGTGACGGCTGACAACGGGATTTCCACTGGTTCGTCCTCCTCGGAGTCGTCTTCCCCGTCCTCCTTCCGCTCGGCTCTACGTTCAGTACGTTCGGCGTGGCTCACCCTCCATGCCGTGAACAGGCGCTTTATCCACCCTATATTCTTCTCTCGTTCCTCTGCCCGTGCCTTGGTCTTGTCGTTGTTTCGCACCCATGTTGACTTGCACCCGTCGTAAAATTCTTTTCCCAGGCCACTAGATCCGCTCGCAGCCTGGCGAGTAGAGGCCCCGCCCACCCAGGGTACCCCTCCGAGGGACCCATTGGGTAGTTCTCCCGAGGCCTCGCCGGGGCTCTGCCCCAAGAGACCTCGGGAGTGCCAGCCGTGCCTTACTCGCCACCTCCTTTGCGCGGCTGGCCTGATCAGTGAGCGGGCGAGCTCCTCACAGAGATGAAAGTAGAAGGAGCCCCCTCCAACCCACCCGCGCTAGGTCTCGGGCGGCGAAGGGGTCACTCCCGACGACCTCGGGAACTAGCCGGGGCAGTCGGAGAAGTGGCAACTCCGTGCACTGACGGTCGGCCGTCAGAAAACACGCCTCCGTGGCTCGGGTTACACCAATCCTCGCTACCCAACGCGGCCAAAGGATATCCACCTCGAGAACCTCGAGAGAAAGTAGAAGGAAAACGCGCGCGTCGGCCTTCCGGCCCGCTGTGCGCGGGTCGGTCACCACTCCTTTGCGCGGGGAGGTCTCAGGGCTAGGCAAGGGAAAGAAGTCGGCCGACCGCGCGATTTCTTTTCCCAGGCCACTAGATCCGCTCGCAGCGTTTACAGAGGCGCGGACCGCGGTCTCTCTCTCCTCCCGCGCCTGCGGACCTCCCACCCCCCGCCGCGCGCCGCCTCGCGGCACCCACATGACCCAGCCACACAGCCGCAGCGGCCCAGCGGCAGCGCCGAGTGTGCCGGTCACCCGCGCAATCAGCGGGACCGACTCGCGCGCCCTTCCACGCCAGCCCTGCCTGGTCGCGAGCGCTCTGCAAAGCGCCAGTCCCTGATCCACACACACACACTGCACAACGGAGCCTGTCGTCGCGCGCGCGTCGCACCGGCTGCTGCGCGCGCAGCACACACACAGCGCGTGGGCCTGGGCGCCGCCACTGGATATGTGAGCGAGAACCCTCTCCGAAAACAGGGTTCTCGTTCCCTCGCATGGATCTTGATGCGCTGAGTGGCTTCAAAGGTGCGCGAGCTCTGCTCCCCGGCCTCTCCACGCCCGCCCGGACCCTTCCGCGCCGGCCGAGGGCCGCAGGAAACTCATGCCGTCTCTGCCGCCCGCGCGTGCAGACCCGATTGCAGCTCTCGACGAGGAGGACGCGGACAAGGCCGCCGCGGCGGAGGAGCAGGATGCCAGGGCCAAGGCAGAGATCGTGCACATCCGCGTCCAGCAGCGCAACGGCGAGCCGCGCGTCCGCGCCCGTCCACGCCCCCGGCTCGGGTGCCGTGCGGCCTAAGCCGCTCGGCCACCTGCGCGTGCAGGACGCAAGTGCATCACGACTGTGCAGGGGCTCAACCAGGACCTGGATCTCAAGCGGATCCTCAAGGTCATCAAGAAGCAGCACTGCTGCAACGGGACCGTTGTTGACGCCGACGCCGAGGGCAAGAACATGGGCGAGGTCCTCCAGCTGCAGGGCGACCAGCGCGCCAACGTCAATAAGTTCCTGGTCGACAACGAGCTGCACCCGGCGGACAAGATCAAGATTCACGGGCACGGCTGAGGGGGGGTGGCGCGTCGCCGCCGGCGGGGAGCCCGCGGCCCTCTTCCCCCTCGGCGGTGCGGCTCTGACAGCTCGGGGAGTGCGGCGTGGACGGCGCCGCCGCGGCCTCTCGCGCCGGCCTTGCCCCTGGGCCGGAAGGAGAAGGGGACCTGGCGCTCACGCGTTGCGCACCCCGCTTCGAGCGAGGCGGGGAGCGCAGCAGCGATGTGCGTGCCGGTGTTACTCCAGGCGTTTGTGGCCCGTTTGTGTGGATCTGCATCTGGATGGATTTTGAGAGAGGTCGAGAAGGAGAGAAAGGGAACGAGATCGCGTGTACTCTCCCGACTCCCGTCTACATTACATACTCGTGGCACGTGGGGGGTACAAAATGACGCTCCTATCACGCGGCGTGAGTCGCACGTGTCATCTCATACTTAGCGCCCCATGGGGGCCATGCCGACCGCCAACGTCGGCGCAGACAGCTGCTCCCTAAGTAAGGCCAAGAGCTCAACCGCCTGCGTCAAGAATGTCTCGTACGGCTGCTTTGGCCCGACAGAGGACCACGCCATGTGGGTCGACAGGGGCTGCCGTGGCGACTTCCTCCTCCATGCCCCGGCATCGACGCACGGACGCGCAGATTATCGGCTGACGACGGTTCGCTGCGGCAGATTCGGCGGTCCGGCGATGCAGCGGTGCGGTCGCCCCAACATCAGCCCTGGCTGCACCGAGCATCCGGTGCAGGCAATGTGCGACTCTGCTCCACCTGCTTGCAATGACACGCGATGCACGGACAACATGAGCGCTATGGTGGCCCGCCTCGCCCACGAGCAACGCAGCTCCGTACACGACTGCACCGCAGCGTCGTCTGCAGCACCGTGCGCACACGATGCTGTCGTGTCGGGTGGCGAGTATGCCATCGCGTTTGACTACCGTGACCTCAACGGCACGCCGCGTCACTACGGCCACGTCTGGCCCGTGCTCCTCGCCGTATGGGCGAGTCTTCTCCGCGCGCGGCTGCAGCACGGCAGGGACGGTGGCCCTGCGGGTCCCTTGCCGCTGCTACGACTCGTGTTTCCTGCCGGCCCTCACCTCGGGCGCGACGGGCAGCGCTTCTTCGAGGAGCTTGAGGTCCTCTTCTCGGGCTGCGCCGGCGCCGCTCTCGCCATCGAGCGAGCGCCATGGGTTCCTTACTGCGGCCCGCGAGAGAGGATCCTCGCCCATCGAAGGCCCTCTGGAAATTTTGACTTGGCATTGTGCCACGCCGCCGGCCCGCCGCCGGCCCGCCGTTTGTCGCACCAGTTGCTCGCCTTTTCACCCAAGCTCGTGGGGCTCAAAGGCGGGTCCTCGGATTGGGCCGCGTTCAGGGACGACGCGCGTAGATGCACGCGCGCCGAGTCCACAAAGCTGGTCACCTGGGTGCTGGCCTCGACGGGCAGCAACCAGAGGAGGATTGGCGACGAGCACGCTCTGATCCGTCGGGCGCAGCGTGTGGTGCGCGAACGGCCAGGCTGTGGCCGGCCGGGCTACTGCTTCAAGGTGTACCGACCGCCAGACGGCGGCGAGGGGCGGCCGGCCGCGCCCTCTCGCGGGATCCTCTCGACGCTGCTGCGCGGCGCCGCGGGTTGGGCCGACGGCACCCCGCACGAAGGCGAGCAGCATCTCGCGGCGGCGCGGATTTCGAGGGCGCGAGCTGCAGCCGGTCGGGTGGCCGGGCCGGGCGAGCTGTCGCCAGACGACCCGGACGACGACCTCTTTGGACAGATCGACGCGCTGGTGGCGGCGCGTCCCGCGTGCAAGACGTTTGTCGGCCAGATCGCTGCCACCCCTTGGGCCCGCAAGTTCCTCGTCACCCTGTCGGACCACGAAACGGCGATGCGCGAGGGCGAGTCGACGCCGCCGCACAAGGCAGCCATACCCGACGCCCTGCGGCGCGCGCGCGAGGGCTCCGCAGGCATCGCAGCCGAGGTTACGGCCGATACGAGTCGGACGGCGCTGCTCGCCGGGCCGGGCGCCACGGCCACGCTTGGCCTCCGGGAGCTTCGCCAGGCGGCGGCGGCGGCCGAGGCTCGCGAGGCCGAGGCTCGCGTGTGCCGCCGGCGCACGTCGAGGCCCCGGCTGGGGCTGCGGATGCGCGCCAGGGGCGACGGCGGCGGCGGGGCGAGGCCCAACGCGGCAAGCCCTCCACCGCTCGGCCAAGCGGTGCGAGCCGCACTGCATCGGCGCTTGCTCGCGACCGGACATTCAGCCGCCGTCCCGTCGGCACCGACCGCGCCGTCGCGGGTGGGAAGGCCGTGGAAACTGCGCTGGCGGTGAGCAATGGGCGCGAGCCGCGTCTCGTACGGGTCAGCCAATATATAGCGCAAAAACTTACGCGCGCACACAAAACTCAAAAGCAAAAAAAGGCCGCACTAATTATGTGTACGTATCGTAAAAGGACTGAGGAATCCATCCAAAAGACTACCTGCGGGGTCGGAGGTGCGCCACGGCGTCGCGGCTGGCGGCGGAGCCGGAGGTGACGGTGGATGGTGGCGGAGAGGGGGGTGTGGGAGCGGGAGATAGCGGATAGGGGTCAGGCCGGGGCTGTATCTTCCGGAGCATTGTTGACGAGCACTAGCGAGACGGAGCAGCCGACGTTTTGGCGAGCGGTAGAGACAGCCTCCCCCGACGCCGTGCGTGGAGAAAACACTTCGGCTACCTCCTCACGGACCTTGCACGCGCCCGGGCAGCGGGCAAGGGATGCGGAGCCCGAGCCGCTCGGCGGTCTGCCGCGCCTCCTCCAGCGAGATCTCCTCCACCGGCTTCCCGTCACGCAGCCGCGCCGCCCGCCGCCCGCCCGCCTTCCACTCCGCGCCCTCGCCAACAGGGGCACCCTGCGAGTAGAAGCACGACTCCACGTCGCCGTTGGCCCACCGGACGACGCCGTGCCCCTCTTTCTCACCCGCCTTCCACTCGCCCTCGTAGACGTCGCCGTCGGCGTACCGCGCGACGCCGCGCCCCTCCATCTTACCCGCCTTCCACTCGCCCTCATAGACGGTGCCGGCGACCCACCGCATGACGCCGCGCCCTTCCCTCTCGCCCGACGCGTTGTACTCGCCCTCGTACTCCCCCTCTGGCTCCTCGCCCGAGTAAGCCAGAGCGGTTGTCACCTTGCGAGCGTACTCACGGTACAGCTGGACGACCACCGGCTTGTCGCCCTTGCCCGTGAAGGAGGCCTCCTGGATCGCGGCGATCACGCGCCTGTTACGCGGCCCCATCCCCTCCTCGGCGCGGTCCTCCGCCTCGGCCACGCGGGGACCCTCGCCGTCGATCTCGATGACCTTGGGCGGAAGCCGCTCTTCCAGCAGCTTGCCTAGCCCAGAGAAGAAGGCGAGCCAAGCGATCGCCTCGGTGCTCACGGCGCTCTCAAACGTCGTCCACCTGCCAGCGGAGAGGGGTGTGTCTGTCGCTACAGCGCAGCTGTCGGCGGCCAGCCACAGCGCACCCGCGAGCGGGGTACGGGCGGCCGTTGTAGAAGAGGAAGACGGCGATCGCGCCCGCTGCCGTGGCTGCCTCGACCGCCTCCGCCGCCGCCGCGTGCGTTGGGAAGCGCACGCGCCACCGGCCCTCCTCGAACCGTGGGTTCTCAAACGCCCCGAGAGCACTGCGCAGCTCTGCCTCGGCGCCGGCGCCGTCGAGCCCGCCGCCCTTCTCGACGAGGATGACCACTTCGCCGTCCAGCTCCGCCGGCTGGGCTGGCACGGAGCGGTGGCGGATGACGGTCGTGCCGAGGGGAGAGGCATAGACGTCGCCCATGACCTGCAGGGGGTGAGAAGAGGGGAGGCGTTAGAAGAAGCAAGGGCATGTGTGCGGGCGAGAGAGTGGGGAGTAGTAGATGAAAAGCGGCGGGCGCAGAGGGCGGCAGAGGAAGGCGGGGCGGACCTTGAGCGCTTGGGAGAAGAGCTCGTCCTCGGACGCCGTCCTCGGCTTTTGCGGGAGGGAGGAGAAGCTGCGGAGGGGAGGTGAAAGGCGAGGCGGGCGTGGGTGGTGAGAGCGGAGAGGAGTGTGCCCACGGCCGCAGGGGGTCTCTGCCCTCCCGAGCGTGCAGCTACTGGTTGCGGTGGGTCAAAAGTGGCAGCGCACTCCCAAAAGAGGGCCGTCACGTGCTCGCCGAGCGGGTGGCGCAGGAAGCGCCGCGCGTTGGACAGATACTCTCCAGTCACGTCGGGGTGGTCCGGCGAGGTCCAGCCGTAAGTCAGCCCGGCGACTTCGCGGCTCAGCGAGCGCAGCGCCACTACAGCCTCCTTTGGCGTGAGGAAGACACTGATGCCTCGTTCCTTCTCCATTCGCTCCAGCTCTTGCCGGCGCAGGAGCTTGGGTAGCATCGCCTCGGAGCCGTCGGCGCGCAGGAAGTCGGCGCGGAGCAGCTTGATGGCGCCCGAGGTGAGGACGGCGACGAGCTGCTCGTCGAGGGCCGCCAGCAGCGGGATGCCCTTGTGGTCGGCGGCGGTCAGTGCAGCTGGCTTGCTGGCAGCACAGCCCTTCTCCTCGGCACCGGCATCGTCTGACACTATCCCGGCGTCAAAAACGAGCTTGCTGACCGGCTCTAACTCCGGCATCGGCTACTTCTGCGCCGCGAGCTGCTCTCCCCGCTCGTCCTCCAGCTCGTCCGGTTTGCTCTCGCCGCAGCCCATGTGTGAATCTCTCGAACGCGTCGTGCTCTTCGAATTCTTTTTTGCAAGGAGTCGCTTAGGCCGGCACCCGTGGTGTACCTGTGTTAGTGCCAGTGCACGCCAGTCCCGTGCCCAGTGTCGTGCGAGGGAGTCTTTTGTAAAATTCTTTTCGCAACATAATTTCACAACAAGACCTCCAAGTGCTCCAAGACCAACAAATGTCGTCCGTTCGGGAGAGAGGAGAGAGATTTTAGAAAACCAACAAGAAATCACGACTCTCACAGTGATTTGGGCTCGGCAGCTTGTCAGCCCTCAGCCGTTCGTCCGAGAGTCGAGAAACGAGAGAGAGATTTTCTTTTGAAAACCAACAAGAAATCACCACTCTCACATTCTTTCTTGTCGTCCGCCGGCGGGACCGCCTCGGACTTCAGAGAGAGGTTCTTCCTCTCGGGACCTCTTTAAAATGAAAAACTGCGGACACAAAAAATGGGCCACCCCCGATGGCAGCACTTCGTGTTGGAGAGTCGAGACATTGAGAGTGTAAGTAGGAGGGACGCTGGGGATTCTCAAAGGTTCCGTATACCCTTGGAATGGCCAGATCCAGCCTTAAAAGTACGAGATCGCGCGCGCTTCGCGCACAGCACCGCCTGTTCTCCGCGGCTGTGTGACGACGCGAGGCGTGCCGTGTACCAGCAGAGTTGGGCGCGCGCGTCGCGACGGCGCCCGCGAGGGAAGGCGCGGGTGCAGCGGCCGCCGGCGGCCGTACCGCCCGCCAGCCGGCGCAGCAGCGGCCAGCGCAGCGGCCGCCGGCGCAGCAGCCAGAGCAGCCGGTGCGCGCCTTGCGAGGCAAGTACTGCCGCCCGGCAGCCTTGAGGCGGCCGGGCGGCAGTACTCGTTCGAACTTTGCGAGCCGTGCGCGCGCCGAGGCGCCCGCGGCGCGCGCCCGCCCGGCTGCCAGTAGGAGGCGGCGCAATATGGCCTATAGTACAGGAGCGGCCGCACACTGCTCGGTACCCCCCCTGCACATCTAAAGTCATGGCCGACCCCCCCCCCAGCAGGAGCGCTCTGCCTGTGGGGGGTGCTGGCATCTCTGACAGA
>NW_005201154.1:9398-15930 GCF_000372725.1 Emiliania huxleyi CCMP1516 | reverse complement strand
AATCCCGTGCTGCCGTGCACAGTCCTACACAGTAGTGGGTTGTGGCTGCACATTCTGAACAGAGCCATTAGCCTCCAGGGGGGTGGGGGCCCCCCCCCCCCAAGAAAAACCTTTCCCCTGCGGGGGGGTTGGGGCCCCCCCCCCCCGGCAGAAGCGTTCTGCTGCTGGGGGGGTCAGCCCCCCCCCCCCTAGCAGCAGCGATGACTTTAGATGTGCAGGGGGGGTACCGAGCAATGTGCGGCCGCTCCAGCCCTTGAGGAGGAGGAAGAGGCTGGCTGGCAGTGCTGTATGCCGCCGAGGGGCAGTTTTGGGGTGCTGACCCACGCCCAGGGGGCTGCAGAACGCGTCCGCAGCCGGGACAACCCGCCCCCCCGGCAGCCGAGGCCGGTCGAAGCCCCCTTGACCACAGCCATGAGGAGTCCTCTTGGTGCTCCTGGCGGCCGTTCAAACCTCGGGCGCGCGCCGATGGGGGGGGGGGGGGGTCTTGCTTGCTCCACACCGAGCGCCACCGGTCCGGCGGACCGGTGCTTGCACCGAGGGCGACGGCTTGCACAAGGTCTGCGTGCCGCGGGCGCTCGGCGCCAAGTGCAGTGTCACGCTCGCGCTGGAGCGGGTCACAATGGGAAACCCTCGTTTCCTATGAACTCGGCCCCCCAACGGAAGAGGCCTCGCTCCTATTGGAACAATCCAACATCAGATTTGCCTCGTGCGTCCCTTTTTGAGCGGGAAAGATTTTCTTTTGGGTCCTGTGGGCACCCTACCTCCCACACCGCCACACCGCAGCGTGGGCACCGGTCTAGGCACCGGTTGGCGGTTGCGCGGGGGCACACTCAAGAGCTCTGCAGAGCCCCGCGATGCCTCCCACCTCCTTCCGCCGAGGCGGCCCGCGTCGCCTCCTCGTCGAGAAAGGTGCTCACAAACGCAGTGTACGGCATCAGGTTCACGACTCCGTGGTGCCAAAAGGGCGGGAAGAAAAGGACCTCGCCGGGTTGTAGCGAGCACTCCTGCAGCGCCGCCAGCCGCCCCTCCCTCTCGAGCCGAGGCCTCTCCTCCCAATGCCAGTGCACCTGCGACAGGTCCTTGATCATCGCGTCGATGTCGCCAATCGCGCCGTCGCCCGGCGGCAGAAAGGCAAAGTGCTTGCTGCCGTGCAGCACCTCCACAAAGGCCGCGCCGTGAGAGTGCCAGGGCGCGCCTACGAGTTCAACACGGCCGGGCGCGTGAGCCGGCCGCGCTGCCTCCTCCCTCCCGCCACTCGCAGGGGCGGCCGCTGTGGAGTCCACCCAGGCCGATGGTGACGGCGACGCGCGTCCGGTCACAGGCTGGACCGCAGGGCGGGAGCACGTACGCGTCCCGCAGAGGCGCCCAGGCGTCGCCAAACTCGCCGAAGACGTACTTGTTCTGAGACGAGTCGCGTCGGACCTCGCGCTGCATCCAGCCGTCGATGTACTCTCGCAGCCGCATCGTCTCGATGCCCTTGCGCTGGCTGCCCGCCTGCGACGGCGTGCAGTTGACATCGCCCATGTCGGCAAGGAGCCGCTCGCGAATCAGCCGCGCCCTCAGCTCCGCGTTTCGATGTCCCAGCCTCACGATGTATGGGTGCTGGGTGTGCAGCGGCAGCGGCCCGGTTGCCGCTCGTCGCGCGATGTTGCATCGTTCGAACGGAGCCGCGGAGCCGCGATCGCGGCGCACAGCGAGCAGGGCGGCGAGGGCAGCCGTGGCGAGCGTTAGCGCGAGGCGCGAGCGGGTGCGCGAGCTTGTGCACAACATGACGCCAAACGGTTTCTTTTTTGGAAAGTTCGAGCATTGACTTACAGATAACCTAACCAGAAAGAAGATCTTCGAGGGCACGACAGGCTCCGTTGTGCAGTGACCAGTGTGTGTGTGTGTGTGTGTGTGTGTGTGTGTGTGTGTGTGTGTGGTGTGTGTGTGTGAGAAAGAACTCCTCATCAGCTGGTCGGCCACCATGTGGGCCTCCCGGCCTGCTGCGGCGGCGCGGCCGGTTGAGGCTGGGCTCGGCCCGGCCCGCGACGGCTGGCCGCCGACGAGCGCGCTCGCGCTGCTCGTCAAAATGGCGGCGGTGTCGATTGCGGCGACGGTCGTTCAGTCGCTCAGCGCTCAGGCGTCTGTCGTCTGTCGTCTGTTGTCGCAGTTCGCACACGCGCGCGCCGCGCGACCCGCGTCGCTCCGCGAGGGCATGAGCCTTCCGCGATTCGATCCCGCAGCCAAAAGCTGCTCGCTCGAACCGCGGCCGACTCTACCATCGCGGCCGCAGCTGTTGAGCTCTCCAGAAGACTGGTGCCTGATATGCTGCCTCCCTGCGGATGCTGCCGGCGAGCCTGGCGGTCCGCTGACTACAAGGAAGTGCTGACTCGATTTCTACTCGAATTTTTCTACCCCCACGACTCGGAACGCGAATGTGACAGGACCATCGGGTCCTTCGGCCACCAAAGCGAGATCACCCGAGAGCAGCTGAGTCTGCCTCTGGCCTCGCCTCCCTCTCCTCCAGGGACCAGGCATTCGTGGCATCCTATGGGTCGTCCAGAGTATCGACCTCTGGCGAGTCAGCCAGCCCCACTTTGAGGGCGCCATGAAGTACAGAGCGATCGCCACCTCGCTGGCCTCTCCGCAAGGCCCCCCGACCGCGTCGAACTCATCGGCGCGGGCTCTCTCGGCTACGGGACCGGCCCCAGCTTCGGCTGAGGGCTGACAAGCTGCCGAGCCCAAATCACTGTTTGCGCGCGCGCGTGTGTGTGTGCCGTGTGGTGTGTGTGTGTGTGTGTGTGTGTGTGTGTGTGTGTGTGTGTGTGTGTGTGTGTGTGTGTATGTGATTTGTGTGTGTGTGTGGGAGGGCGCGCGAGTCGGTCCCGCTGATTGCGCGGGTGACCGGCACACTCGGCGCTGCCGCTGCCGCTGCGGCTGTGTGGCTGGGTCATGTGGGTGCCGCGCGAGGCGGCGCGCGGCGGGGGGTGGGAGATCCGCAGGCGCGGGAGGAGAGAGAGACCGCGGTCCGCGCCTCTGTAAACGCTGCGAGCGGATCTAGTGGCCTGGGAAAAGAAATCGCGCGGGTCGGCCGACTTCTTTCCCTTGCCTAGCCCTGAGACCTCCCCGCGCAAAGGAGTGGTGACCGACCCGCGCACAGCGGGCCGGAAGGCCGACGCGCGCGTTTTCTTTCTACTTTCATCTCGCTGTGTACTGTGAGGAGCTCGGCAGCTCGCCCGCTCACTGATCAGGCCAGCCGCTGCGCGCCTTGTTTCTCTGATCTCGCGTCTCTCAAGATGGGCGTACGGACGCTCAGCGAAGCGCTCCAGCTCTAGCTCCAGCTGAGCGACGAGTACACCACGGGCTCAGCAAAATCTTCGACATGGGCTGTGGTCCCTTTCTTGGCGCCAGTCAGTCTGCTGTGTCCTGTGAGAGAGGATTTTGAAACTCAAGCAGAAATCGCGCCTCAGCACTGACTGAGATCTGAGTGTGTGTGTGAGAGAGGGGGGGGGGGGGTTTGTTTTGGGCCTGTCTGCCTCCAGGTAACATTCAACATCGTTGTCATACCTCGAAGTCCTCTGTCTCTGCCAACAACATACCTAAACCACTGTCGAAGTACCGGGTCCGAGTCCGCAGGGCGCCCAAAGGGGTCCCCGCACACATGAACATGCACTGTTGTACCCCCAACCAACCGCCCGCCGGCGGACACGCGACACACGACACGACACCCCCGACGATCGTAAAGCAGGTGCGACGGAGAGTTTGCATGCTCGTGGGCAGCCCACAGCATGATCCATGGCAGCGGTGAGCCATCAGCATGTCGCGCGCGCTGCGGCTCCTGCCGTGACGCAGCCACGCTGCCGCCACGCACCCGTTCCAAGGAGCTCAGTCGCGAAAGTCCCCGCTTCTACCTGCACGAATCTGGTGGCCTAAACTTTAGCGACATCATCGATGAGATGCGTGATGTTCTTTCGGGCCAGCCGCCCGACCTTGCATGGCCAGTTGGGCAAGCGCAGCATCTCGTCGATGTCCCTCTCCTGCAGGCGCTTTCGCGTCACCCGCTCCGATCCCACGACCCGGAGAGCGCACCGTTCCACATTCTCTCTCTTCCAGCTCTGGCTTCGAGGCTTCTGGCGGAGCGTCGCGGCCATCCGGCGGCGCACTGGCAGCGCATGACGGCCGCAGCGCAGACGCTCGCTGCCGATCGCCACTTTCTCAATCGCCGCGCAATCTTTGTGATCGTCTTTGCTGGCATTGAGCTCAATACGCTCGGTGAGCCCTTCCAGCGCGTAATCGCCAGCGGGAATGTGCGAATGGGCTGCAACGACCCGACGATGGCCTACCTTGGACCTAACGCCCGCTCACCTGCCCGCCGGCTGATGGCCGAGGCGATCACGCTGCCTTATTACGCCCACGCGTTTGCGACAAGCACGGGAGCAAGTGCTCCGCGTACGGGAGTCATGTTCCACGGCGGTCTCGGGCGCTGGGATTTTGGCAACCGTGCCCGTATGAAGCGCATATTTGTGCGCATCGAGAGCACGCAGTCCAGTGTGAGCGTGGACCTGCGCATCGCAGAGGTGTCGCGTGGCAACCAGTCCGCCCTGCGTGGCACCTTCGACGTCGAGGCCTACCGGCGCTCTGGCCTCGCGTATCAGGCCTCGTCAATCTGCCTGGTGCCGGCCGGTGACACAATAACGAGCCGTCGGCTTTTCGACGCCCTCGCCGCGAGCTGCATCCCGGTTTTGCTCCGCAGCGGGTATCTGATGAACCAGAGAAACCAAACCTTCTACACGGCGCTGCCCTTCCCCAGCAGCGTGGACTGGGCAAACATCTCGCTCCGCCTCGTACCGGGAGCTTCCAGCTCTTGCGTCGCCGCCGATGCGACGTGGCTCCTGGCATGGCACGCCCGCTCGCTAGGCGCGATGCGGAGGCGGGGGCACTCTGCGTTCCGTCGGCACATGGACTATGCGAGCAACCCGTCGGGGGTAGCGTCGGCGCTGCTGGCCGAATTGGCGGCAAGCGGCGCCGAAACGCATCATCATTACCAAGGTCCAGCACGTCCACGCGGCTAGGCAATTAGCAGCTAGCAGGGAGAGGGCGTCCGATCCGCTCATCCGCCTGCGCGCTGCGGCCCGACACGCGACAGCGAGAGACACACACGCTGGACAAAAAGTATCCGCGACAAAGTCTCGCCGTGCTTCTCTCGTATTTGCGTCTTTTTGTTTTAATATTGTGCGCGTCAGTGTTGCTTTCGTGTTGAGATTCACTATCACACACACACAAGAATCTTCCGACCGAGGCAGGCCGCAACATCCGTGTCTCATTGAGAACGAATCTCGCCAGCGGCAAGCGCGGCAGCGCCCTGCACGACTGTCGGCACTGTCGCCCCGCTCCTCTCTCAACACGCTGAACAAACGCAATTAACTCCGTGTCACAGACCGGGCGAGTTCCACGGCGACTCTGCGTGCAGCGTCAGCTGGCCCGGCCCCGAGATGACTCCGGCGGACCAGAAGCCGCTGAAGGTGTCGCCGTTTGCAAAGTAGAGCGTGCCCTTGCCCTCCTACACTCTCGCGAGCGGAGGGCCGGTGAGGGGAGGGCGGCCAAGGCGCGGCGCCTGCGGTTTGCGGCATCGGCCTTGCGGCCCGCCGACCACTCTCCCTCGTAGCGCGACCCGTCTGCGTGGCTGAAGGTGCCTGCGGGAAGGAGCCGGGAGAGGTGCCGCGAGAGGTCTATGCAAGAGGCGCGGCCTGCCCGCGCAGGCAGGCGGCGCGCCGTGGCCGTGCCGCTTGTCGTCAAGCCACGCGCCTACTCGCGCAGGGGGGGGGGGGGAGGGGGGTGGGAAGAGGGCGGGGCGGTGGGTCGCCCTCGTCGCCCGTCCTGGCGCCCTCGTATCGGTTGTTGTTCGCATAGAGCAACACCCCGAAGCCACTCGCCCGGTCGGACGCCCACTCGCCTCGGAACCTGAGGCCGCGCCGCGCGGGAGGCGCATCCGTCGGAGGCGGCTAGGCTCGCCTCGGGGGGCGGGGGGGGCAGGCAGGAGAGGAGGTGCGAAGTCGCGGCGCACATGTCGCCGTTGGCATAGTACAGCTCGCCCTGTCCCGCCTTCTTGCCGGCGGACCAGTCGCCCACATACCTGCGGGAGGCGGCGGCGGTGATGGGCGCGTGTCGCGTGGCCGTGTCTCTCCTTGGGCGGCGGCGACCAAGCAGGGCCCAACCCGGCTGGCGGAGGCGGTTGGCGCGCTCTCGTCTCCCTGCAGCTGTGTGAGCCAGCCTCTAGTCTCGTGTTGCAAGAGATCTCGCAGGCGCACTTGTCGCCCTGCAGGTATGTGAGCGTGCCCTTCCCGTGCGCCTTGTCCTCGGCCCAATACCTGGAGGCAGGGCCCGGGTCGGGCGGCCGGTGTGCCCACCCGCCACCGGGCAGGGCGGGGAGGCGGGGCGGGCGGGGCGGGGCGAGGAGGCGGGGCGGGGCGGCGGGGCGGGGCGGCCGTGAGGCGGCGGGTGCGGGGCAACGCGCAGGGGGGGGGGGGGGGGGTTGGGGTTGGGGTTGGGC
>NW_005201154.1:0-9298 GCF_000372725.1 Emiliania huxleyi CCMP1516 | reverse complement strand
GAAGGTGTAGACGCCCCTGCGGACCAGCGGCCGGGGCGGGCGGCGGAGGTGCGCAGAGCGACGGCAGGAAGGGAGGCGGGGAGGGGAGGGGGAGGGGAGGGGGGGGAGGGGAGGAAGCGGGGAGGAGAGGCGGGGAGGAGAGGCGGGGAGGGGTGGAGGAGGGGAGGAAGCACCTGCCGTGCATCTTGCCATCCGCCCACTCGCCTGAGAGACATGTCCAGGACACGTCACGGACACGTCACGGCACAGCCCGACGGGCTCTCTGCCAAGCCCGCTCGCCTGCTCACAGCCACGTCCTCTGACGTCTCACCTCTCACGCGCCGTTTCCCCCGCCGCCACGCCAGCTCGACCCTCGTATGCGCCCCCGTCGGCGTAGAAGTACTTTCCGTACCTACCGGCCGTAACAACAATGATGATGATGATGATGATGATAACTACCTTTCCGTACCTACAGGCCGCGATAATAGTAATGATAGTACTAGTAATATAATACCTACTCCCCGTGCCTACAGGCCGCAGCGTGGCGAAGCGCACTGAAGCCTCCCCGCCGCCCCGCCGCCTCACGGCTCCTCAGGCCACAGCGCACCCTTGCATCCTCCCCTCCGCCCAATCCCCCTCGTACCTACGCGCAGAGACGGCTACGGCGTCAAAGGCGCGCGCGCGAGGCGACAGGCCCCGCACTGCGCGGCGGCGCTTCTCGGCGACGCCGCCCTCGGGCGCTGCGTACGTGACGGTGCCTGCGCGTGGACGCGTCAGGGACGTGTCTCGCACCCGACCTCCGACCCTCGGGCCTCCGACCCTCGGGCCGCCGCATGCGTGCGGGGCGGGCGCACCCTTGCCGTGCCTCCGGTCGTCCTTCCAGTCGCCTGTGGCGGCGCAGGCGCGCGTCAGTGGCGCACCTCTACTCTCGGCCTCTGCTGCCGCGGGCGCGTGCGTGGGATGGGCGTGTGTGGCGCATGGGGATGGGTCGTGTGTGGCATGGTGTGTGTGTGCGTGTGTGTGTGTGTGCGTGTGTGTGTGTGTGTGTGTGCATGTGCGTGTGTGTGTGTGTGTGTGTGTGTGTGTGTGGCATGGCGTGCAGTGCGCGTGGCGCGTGGCACGCCTTCGTACCGGTCGCCGTCCGCATACGTGTAGGTGCCCTGGCCGTGCATCTTTCCGTCTCGCCACTCGCCCTGCCGGCGGCGGCCGGGCGGGCGGTTGGAGGGGGGCGGGGAGGGGGGAGGAGGATGGGGCAGGAGAGGCGGGGGAGGGTGCGGCGTCGGGCGCGGTGCTGCCGGCCTGGCGTGTGTCCGTGCGTGGGTGGGCGGGATAGCGGTGGGTGGGCGGGATGGGGTTGGCGGGTTGGTGGAGGGTGGGCGGGTTGGCGGTGGGTGGGTTGGCGGAGGCGCTCCTGGTAGCGGTCGCCGTCTGCATACCACAGCGTCCTGCTCGAAGGAGGTGGCGTCAGCCGCGGGCTCGGCAGGAGAGTCGGCGGGAGGAGTCGGCGGGAGGAGCGGTTGTCGGGAGAGGAGAGGTGTGGGCGGGAGGAGGAGGAGAGCCGTCAGTGCCCACCGCTGCTACGCACGCGCTGCGGAGGCGGAGGCGGTGGAGAGGGAGGGGGCGTGCGGTGGCGCGGAGGGGCGATGTTTGCGCGCCCTTGCCCGCTGATCCGGCCGTCGACCCACTCGCCCTCGTACCTGCGGGTGGCAGGGCGAGGAGGAGCTTCCCGCCGGACTAGAGAGACGCGGGAGAGAGCGTCGGGTGCGTGGGGTCGGCGGCGGCGGCAGCCAGTGTGTGTGGTGTGTGTGTGTGTGTGTGTGTGTGTGTGTGTGTGTGTGTGTGTGTGTGTGTGTGTGTGTGTGTGTGTGTGTGTGTGTGTGTGTGTGTGTGTGTGTGTGTGTGTGTGTGTGTGTGTGTGTGTGTGTGTGTGTGTGTGTGTGTGTGTGTGTGTGTGTGTGTGTGTGTGTGTGTGTGCAGCTGCGACGCAATTCGGGCGACCGCCGAGCCGTGTGCTTGCAGCTGCATCGCACCGGTTGCCAGACGCGTAGATGGAGACTCCACGGCCGTGCACACGATCATCCACCCACTCGCCCTCGAACCGTCCTCCGTCGGAGTAAGAGTACACGCCGTACCCGTGCCGCTTGCCTGCGTACGGCCAGACGTGGCGTCAGTGACCCAGGTCTAGCGCCGGGCCGGCGCCGTGAGCTGCGTGGTACGTGGTACCGTGCTCAAAGTCCCCCTCGTACTTTTCGTTGTTTTGGTAGACAAGACTGCCCTTGCCGTGCATCTGACCCTTGTCCATCGCGCCAGTGTAGAGCATGCCCATGGCAGCAGCGGATGGGGCGCGTCGCCGGCTGGCGGGTGCAAAAGCTGCAGGCCAGCGCTGAAACCGCCGCGGGGGAGAAAGGAGAAAAACTGGCTGACTTCCAAGTGCCACGCCCAATCGGCGCACATATTATATCAGCAACGGGTGCGGGTTGTCCTCCGCTACACCGGGAGTAGCCGCAGGCCACAAGGGTACACGCGGCGCGGCGTAGGCTGCTCGATCGCCCCCTCATGAGCATGAGCAGCCCGCGCACACCGGACAACAACAAGAGGAAACACTTGACACCTCGCGGTGGGTGCTCGACGGGAACCACGTCCAGGAGGCGGAGGAGGCCGAGGCCGAGGCGGAGGCTCAGGCGGGAGGGGCGGGCGGCGGCGGCCCCGAGCGGCCCGCCTATCGTTGGCGCAACCCGAGCCGCTGGATCGAGCAGAGGTCGGCGCGTGAGGCTCGGCGGCGGCGGCGGCGCGGGCTGACTGCCGAGCTGCAGGCGAGGGTGGTCGATCACTTTTTGGTTCGAAAGCGGTGAGGCTGTAGGGTGGTTGTAGCTCGAGGTTGTAGCAAGAAAGAAGTTCATTCACCTGCACGGGACATCTCATGAAATGCTTTCGTGGTGTCCCTCTGAGCGGGCACACTTGGAGCAAAACCGGAAAAATTCTTTTCACGCGATGTCCGCCCCGTTGTGTGCCGCCTCGCCTCCTCCGCCGCCGCCGCCGCGCCCTCGCCAGACACGCCGCCGCCCGCCCGGCTCCTCGACCTCCCCAGGGAGCTCCTCGAGCGCGTCCTCTCTCGCTGCGACAGCCCCGCCGACATCGCTCGCGTCGCGCCCGTCTCGCTGCTCTTTCACGCCTCGCTTGCAGAGGAGGGCATCCGCTTGTGGGCGCAGGAGCGCGGCTTCGAGCTGCCGGCGCAGCCAGAGGGCGAGCGTTGCGTCGTGCAGTGGCTGTGCTTGGCTGCGCTCCTGCACGAGTCCAACCCGCCGGCGAGGGCGGCGGGAAGCGAACGGCACAGCCTCTTCATCGACGGCGAGGGGCGGCTGTCGTCGTGCGGTTCAGGGGCGCCCTACCTTCCAGGACTGCTCGGGCACGGCGAGGGCGTGACGCGGCTCAACACGCCGACCCTCCTCCCCTCTCCTCTCCGTGCTGTGAGCGTGTCGGCTGCAGAGTGCCACAGCCTCGCCCTAACTGCCGACGCCGCCGTCTGGAGCTGGGGCGACGGAGGCTTTGGCCAGTTGGGCCACGGCGACCAGCAGGGCCAGCTGCTGCCGAAGAAGGTTGAGGCCTTCGCTGACCAGCTCGTCGTCGCTGTGTCGGCTGGAGGGGCGTGCAGCCTCGCCCTCACCGCCGACGGCGCCGTCTGGAGCTGGGGCTTTGGAGTTTCTGGCCGGCTAGGCCAAGGCGAGGACATGTACATGTCGAACCAGCTGCTGCCGAAGAAGATCGAGGCCTTGGCTGGCCGGCGCGTCGTCGCTGTGTCGGCGGGATACTTCCATAGCCTCGCCCTCACCGCCGACGGCGCTGTCTGGAGCTGGGGCGATGGAGACCATGGCCGATTGGGCCACGGCGACCAGCAGCTCCAGCTCCTGCCCATGAAGGTCGAGGCCTTGCCCGGCCACCGCGTCGTCGCTGTGTCATCGGGAGATCGCCACAGCATCGCCCTCACCGCCGACGGCGCCGTCTTTGCATGGGGTGAGGGAGTGCACAGCTGCCTAGGCCACGGAGAGAACCTGGCGAACCAGCTGCTGCCCAAGAAGATCGAGGCGTGGCCGCCGGGAGCGGGCGCGGTAGTGTGAAGGGAGGCGCGTCGCGCTAGCTTCCCTGGGACTCGGGGGCGAACGTTGCCTGAATCCGACTGTCGATCTCCGTCCGAACCTTTTTGCACACATCGGGGCGGGGGGCGGGGCAAACTGTGGGCACGGTAGCGCAGCGCATACCGGAGACTATAGTCGAGCGCGTCGGAGAGGTGTTTCGACACCGAGTGTTTTGAACGTTTCTTCGCAGAAGAAACGTCGAGAGAAAAATCTCTCGCCTGTGTTCTCAGCCTTGTTATTGAGAAGAAAATACCTCCTATGGCGCTGTGCGCTGGCCTGTGAGAGGTTGAGGTGCGAGCCCTGGAGGCCCTGGGGATGGGGGGGGACTACACGCAGGGGTTTGTTTGCACTGCGGCCTCCGATGCGAGAGCCATTCCTTCACGACCGTGCACGCAGCGGACCAAGCCTCGCTGACGTCAGCGCGATTGCTCCTCGCCGCTGCAGCGGGTCGACGCTCGCCTGCCTGGCCGCGATCAGCAGCGCCACCGCCATCGTGGCGGCCACTGCCTTGGGCGCCCTCGCCCGCACCACGCTCGAGGGTGCGGGTGAACCGGCACCCATGACGCCGTGGTACATGACCGAGGCGGCAGCTACGACGCAGCTCATCGTCGTGCGACACTGCGACAAGGTGGCCAACGCGACTGCGCCAGGCTTCTGCACGGCACGCGGCTATGAGCACGGCGCTTTCCTCGCCCAGCTGTTCGGTAGTACGCTGCCGCCGCCGACGCATATCTTCGCCCGGCGGCCCGCTGAGGCTGAACCGGACTATGCAGATCGCGACCTCTGGATGCTCTGGCCGACTGCACAGCGCTTTGGGCTGCGAGTCAATGCCACGCTGGCCAAGGAGGAGGTGCCTGCGCTTGCGGCTGCGCTGGCCTCTCGGCAGCACCCGCCTGGCTCGGTGATCCTCCTCAGCTGGGACCACTGCCAGGTCCCGTGGCTGCTCCAGGAGCTCGGCTGCGCCTCCCATCTCTGCAGGCGCTGCTGGAGCGACGTCGACTTCGACTCGGTTCTGGTGCTCTCCCTCCGAGAAGGCGCGGCGCCCACCGTCAAGAGCTTGCGCGAGGGGTTCGAGGGGCGAGGGCGCTACCGGGTGGGCTCGTGCCGCAACGAGGTTGGTGGCGATCGCTGTGAGGAGTCTTTGTTTGTAGCTTGACGATGCGTGAGCCACTTGACGTTGCGCGATCGCTGTGAGGAGTCTTTGTATCCTGTGTCACTGACGTACTGTTGTAAGATAGTAGTAGGGATGTAGGGCCTCGAGAAGAAGATGGTCGCAGGGCGCCCGGGTCGCCTCTCGGAGCCGGGGAGGTGGATGGGGAGCGTCTCGGAGAGGTGTTTTGCTTTTGGAGAAGGCGGGCACATCAACGTCACAAACACCGCGCACATCGTGTGCCAGACCGCGCAGAAATATGTATGTAACTAGTGAGAGGACTCGAGATGTGTTCGAGATTTGGGCGGTCGTGCTTTTCGGCGGTCGTGGAGGTCGTGGAGGTCGTGGAGTGGCGAGTCACGCTCGGGCGGACAGCACTGATGCCGTCGCCGGACGCGGCGGCGAGGCACACGGGCGACGGCGTGGCGCGTCGGCAGGCCCACCACGAGCGGATGCGCGACGAGCGCGCTCGGGAAGCGGCCGCGGGTGACGCGGAGCTTCCGCCGGACGACGCCGCGGTCGAGATGGCGAGCGCCGTCCACGTGCTGGACAGCGTGGCGGAGGTGGGCCCGAACTACACTCTGCTGCGCAGCAAGGAGACGAAGGCGAAGCGGCGGAAGCGAAAGCGCGAGGATGCCAGGGCGGCGCTCGACGGCCACACTGTCCTGTCCACCGGATCGCGCCTCGAGATCTTCTGCGACAGCGAGCGGTGGTACCCTGCGACCGTCATGGCGCGGGAGGAGGACCGGGACGGACGGATCGTGCACGAGGTCGAGTACGACGGCTACTCGGATCGGCGGTGGTGGCACATGCTGGACGACGAGCGGTGGCGAGCCGTCCCAGAGCAGGCCGGCACGGGCGCAGGAGGCGCCGCCGCAGACGGGGATGGGGATGCGGCGATGGACCGCGCGGACGGCGAGCGGGGCGCCCGTGCCGCGGGCGACGCCGAGGCGGCCGAGGTGCGGCCGGCGCCGCCTCCTGTGCGCCGGGGTGTGCAGCGCAGCGCGCTGGCGGACGCCCTCGAGGCGGAGGATGACGAGCGGCAGGAGGAGGCCGCGTGCGGCGATGGGCGGCCGATGCTAGCGCCACACGCGCTAGATACCAGATTCCCCCGCAGCCCCCACGGGATCATGGATAGATCGCGTTTAGCTGCAACCTACATAGACTTGAGTGAGTATCGATCTGGACTGAACTGGAGCACGCCGCGCGGAGCCGGAGGGGGCGTAGCTGATATCTGACACGTCGCCCTCGCCGCGCGGCCCGTCTCTCCCGACAGCGACACACGTCCCGACTCGCTCTCTCTCTTTCTCTCCCTCGGCAAAAGCCCCCAATCTCCAATCTCATTCGAACACTTGGAGGGTACGTACTAACGAGAGTCCGCGTACCGTACTCATGGTACAAGAGCGCTGAGCGCCAAAGTCGCTCCGACCGGCTGGCGCTCTGGCGTGGGACCACTCCGAGGGCCTCTGAGCCACTCACGGGAGCACCTCGTTCGCCGGCGCGCACCACGAGGGCGCCGCGCCGAAGAGGTAGGGCAGCTGCTTGTCCTTGCTGACCGGGCTGCCGTTGAGCCGCTCGTGCAGCTCCTCCCACTCGAGGCGGTTGACCTATGCGAGCAGGGCCAAGGTGTGAAAACGCGGCGTGGCTGGCAGCGGGGCGCCAGTGCGGTGCTCGCACCTCGAGGAAGGCCTCGGGCGACATGGTGCGGTAGAAGTGCTTCGTCCGCTCGCGGACCTGGTCGGCCGCGAGGCCGCGCATCGTGGTGTCCTTCTCGATGAGCTCCTGAGCGACGGCGATGTACTGCGTCCACTTGCGCAGCGAGACGGGCGTGCGCTTCACGGCGGCCCCCCACAGGATGGAGCCGAGCGCGTCGGGCCGCTCGAAGGCCTGGACGTAGGTGTTGGTGTAGAACTTTGCGTACTCGAGCACGGAGGAGCCGAAGAAGGAGTTGAAGGCCGTCTCGTCGATCTCGGCGTCGGCGAGGTACATCATGTTCTTGTCGAGGTAGTTTGAGTGCATCACAACGGTCCGGCCGGTGAGCTGCTCGCAGAAGGTCGTGTTGCGCGTGAAGCCGATGCAGCCAACCACCTGCGCGGCGTGGGCGGCGGCGGCGGTGAGGGTGCGAGGATGGGGCGGAGCCCGCGGCGGCGTCGGCGGGCGGGTGGGGCAAGGGGAGGGCGCACGATGTCGGCCGGGAGGAAGGAGCCGTCCGAGAGGACGCAGCCGCCCTCGACCATCGACTCGAGCGTGCCCACCTTGGTGCACATCTTGCCGAGGTGGTGGGCGACGAACCAGATGTCGCTCACGCTGATGGTGTGGCCGTCGTGCTTCACCTTGCCGGGCCACACCTCGGGCGCCACCGCGCCCGACTTGATGTAGCAGTCGCGCCAGCACTTCATCTGCTTGATGTTTGTGAGCGGGTCGTGGCGGTACTGCTCGTCCCACGGCTTGACGAAGTTGAGGTAGTCGATCATCTTTGGGCAGATGGTGCCGAGGCGGCGCGCGACGACGGTCACGTGCGAGGCGCCGCTCTCGAGCGCCGTGCGCACGTTCTCGACGGCGAAGGCGCCCATGCCGAAGACGACGACGCGCTTGCCCTGCCACGAGACGCCGGACAGCGCGTCCGAGGTGCCGTCCGCCATGACACCGCTGAAGCGGTTCATGCCCGGCACGCGCAGCGGGCGCGGCAGGCCGACGCGGTCGTTGATGGCGAGCACGACGCCGGTCGAGCGGACGACGGCGGCGGCGCCCTCGTCGCCCGCGTTGAGGTCCGAGACGACGGTCGTGTAGTCGCCGTTGGTGCCGAGCACCTTTGCGACGCTCACGCGCGTGTAGATGACGTCGGCGAGCGAGTCGCCGAGGGCGGCGATGTCCTTGAGGATCTCGGCCGCGGTCGAGTGGTCGCGGTTGTCCGCCGCCTTGCGCGGGCTCCCCTCGGGCAGCAGGTCCTTGATGTTGTAGCCGCCCTCGGACGAGTTGACCTGCGACGTCGAGTTGGCGTACATGGACCAGATCCCGCCGACGATGGAGCGCTGCTCGAGCACGGCGACCTTGTGGCCGTTCTTCTTTAGGCGCGCGGCCGCCATAAGGCCGAGCAGGCCGGCGCCGATCACCACGACGTCCACCTCCTCGGGGAGCGGCTTGGCGTTGCGGCCGTGCAGCAGCGCGCGCTTGTCGAAGCCCGTGTTTGCGAGCATGGCGGTCGAGATGGCGGTCGCCATCGCGGGCGGCGACCCCTTGACGGCGTTCACGCCGGACGGGCTCGCCGCGGCCTCGCCGGCGAAGAAGAGCTCGCACGGCCGGCGCGAGGCGCCCGAGGACGCCTGGCGCAGCAGCGCCGCGAGCCGCACCGCCGCCGACTGCGCCATCGGCCCGACGGCCACGACGGCGAGCGGGAAGTCGACCGCCCAGCGGAGCTTCTCGAAGGCCTCCACCGCCGTCGCCTCGACGCCCTTGCCCGCCGACGCGCCGAAGAGGTCGGTGGAGGAGGTGCGCCGCTGCAGCTCGGCGACGAGCTCCGACGGCGCGGCGCTCGCCGCGTCGCAGATGACGGCGGCGCGGAAGGGCGTCGGGTTGAGCTTGGGCCCGGGCATCGGGACGGGCGCAGACACCTCGAGGAGCATCTTGGTGGCGAGCGCGGCGCCCTCGACGAGCGCCTCGAGCTTGAGCCACGCGATGTCGGACGTGATGGCGGACGACTTTGCGGTGGTCGCCATCCCGCAGTCCGTGCCGGCGATAACGCGCGACGGGTGACCAACCGCCTTGACGAAGCGGAGCAGCCGCTCGGCGACGAGGGCGGGGTGCTCGACCCGCGCGGCGGTCGTGTCGATCACGCCGGGGACGATCACCTTTGGCGCCTCGAAGAGGCCGCGCGCGCACGCGTCCTCAAAGGCCTTGGCGTCCTGCGCGTGCCGCGGGTTGGCCGCCTCGGTGAGGATGAACTTCGCCTTGACCTTGGCGACCACCGGCCAGATCTCGGCCGCGGCGATGTCGTGGTGGTGCGGGCCGGCGTAGTTGCCCCAGCACACGTGGATGC
>NW_005201155.1:6884-7939 GCF_000372725.1 Emiliania huxleyi CCMP1516 | reverse complement strand
TTCGGCATCACGCGGCTCGGCGTGTTTTGGGACTTCGGCTCGCTGCACCAGCACCCCGACCCCCCCAACGGCGTCCTGCGCACCGAGGAGCAGAACGCGCTCTTCAAGCAGGGGCTGAGCTGCCTCGGCACGCTCTACTCCCACCAGCACACGTTCGTGCTGCGGCTGACCTCCTTCCCGGACGGCCACAAGGCGGAGGATCAGACCGAAGGCACCAACGTGGCCAAGTACTTTGACCGCGGCTGGTGCTACACGGAGCAGAGCTGGGCTGGCCTGACAAAGGCCGCCTACCTCTCGCTCGACCTCGGCAAGATGCGCGACGGCGAGGAGTACGACTTCCGCAGCCTCCGAGCCGACTGCACCCTGGAGGGCGGCCGGCGCCCTCCGCTGCTGCCGTCTGCGTTCGCGGCGGAGCTGGAGAAGAAGAGCTTCACCAACGGCAAGGACGACAAGCCGCTGGTGGAGCGGCTGTACGAGGCCGCCTTCAAGGAGCAGTTTGGCAAGGCGACCGAGCTGCTCTACATCGGCCTCGGCTGGGGCGACGCGGAGGCGGCGCAGCTGGCGGAGGTCCTCGCGAGCGGGGCAGCGCCGCGGCTCGAGACGCTCGGTCTCAACGGCAACAAGATTGGCGACGAGGGCTGCAAGGCGCTGGCCGCCGCCCTCAAGGAGGGGGCCGCCCCGAGCTTGAAGGCGCGAGACGCCCCCCCTCGCCACACGCCCCTCCCCCGCCCAATGTTGATCGCACCTCCCCTCGCGTGCAGTACCTCGAGGTGGGCTACAAGCAGCCTGAGCTGGTGGCCGCGTGCGAGGAGCGCGGCATCGACCTCGACTGAGCCTCTCCAGCCCCGGCCGGGCGGCGAGGGCGCGGGGCCCGGCGGGACCGCCGCGCGAGCATGGCAGAGAGCAGCAGACCCTGCGGCTGCGGAGCACGACGCACAGCGGCGGTGGGGGCGGGTTGCGGCGGGGGGGGGGGGGCCCGGGGGGGGGGGGCCCGGGGGGGGGGGGGCCCCGGGTTTTTTTTTTTTTTCGGGGGGGTTTTGGGCCTTGGGAAAAAA
>NW_005201155.1:0-5630 GCF_000372725.1 Emiliania huxleyi CCMP1516 | reverse complement strand
TCGCTCATCTTGCTGCAGCTCGCCCCATCTCGCCCCAAATCTCGCCCCATCTCGCCCCATCTCGCCCCATCTCGCTCCATCTCGCTCCATCTCGCTGCAGCTCGCCCCATCTCCCCCCAAATCTCGCCCCAAATCTCGCCCCAAATCTCGCCCCATCTCGCCCCATCTCCCTCCATCTCGCTACAGCTCACGAGAGCGACACGACGGCGGTCGCCACTTCCGAGATCGGCATCTCGAGCCGGCGCATGCGGTTGAAGCCTGTTCACAGCCAGGCGTGTGAACAGCGGCACAGTCGGCACATACCGAGGCGGCTGAAGCCGTTAAGGGAGGGAGAGGGGGGGCGCAGCCATCGCGGCTAACCTCAGCCAATCTCAGCCAATCTCGGACAATCCCGTCTAATCTCGCCGTTGAGGAGGGAGAGGGGCACGTAGCCGTCTCCGTCCATCTGCTGCTGCAGGAAGGCGTCGCGACCTGTTCACAGCTCAAACTGTGAACACGCCGCCCGACCGCTGTGCTGCCCGTGGCAGGAGCGGAGAGAGGGAGGCTGCCGAAGTTGGCGGGTGAGAAGTAGTACTCCAGCTGCCGCACCTTCGACGGGTTCAACGAGCGCTTGATGAGTCAATCAGAAGTGAACAGCACCTGCGCGAATTGAAATGCGTGCTCGATTAATGATTATGGACTGGCAGTGCTCGAAGCATTGAGTGTCATCTCCAAATCTCGCCAGATCTCGCCAGATCTCGCCAGATCTCTCCGGATCTCGCCAGATCTCGCCAGATCTCGCCCAGATCTCGCCCAGATCTCGCTGCATCTCGCACCGCCGTCTGCCGCTTCGCCCCGCTGCCGTAGCGGCCTTGCGCCGCGGCGGGAGAGGAGGCTCCTACTCCGCGAGATTAGCCGAGATTACTCGAGATTTACCCCAGGTGCACCCGAGGCGGCGGCAGCGGAGGAGGCGGCGGCGCCGAGAGCGGCGGGGGATGAGGCGACGTTGGCTGCAGCGGCAGCGGAGGGGGCGGAGGAGGAGGAGGCGGCGGCGGCGGAGGAGGAGGAGAAGGGGGGGGCGGCGGCGGCGGCGGCTTCGGATCGTCGCCTCTTGCGCCGCTTGCTCTTGCTCATCTTGCTGCCGCCTCCGCCGTCGGCGGCGCTTCCGTTCACGGCCGCACCGCCGTTTGGCGGAGGGCGTAGTGAAGTGCTGGGGCGCTCACTGTGTGTTATTCGGGTGGGGATCCATCAGTGGTAAGCGGCTTTAGTCACAGATCCAAGCTCAGACGTCACACCAACACCACAAACACGCTCACTTCGCCGCTGCTGTAGATGGGCCTCCGGGGGCCCATGCTACGTCGAAGCACAGACCCGATCTCGGCACTCACGGGCTGCCACGCGCCCGCGCGCGGCGCGGGCCGCACCGCCCATGCCCCCGGGTCACCAACCCCGCCTCTCGGCCCTCTCGGCCCTCAGGAGCGTGCGGGAGACCGGCGAGGGGCGCGCCGCGCGCCGCCTGCAGAGCCGCCAGAGGCATTGTGTCGCCTCCGCTGGCGGGGTTCCCGCGCGCCCGCCCGCGCCCGGACCCGCGCCCGCTGCGCCCGCGGGCTCCGGATGCGCCGCCCTCCTTCTCCTTCTTCTCGATGGCAGTCCGCACGTGCTTGTCGACGGGTCGGCGGCGTGGTCGAGGGGAAGGTCGCCGGCGGCCGCAACTCCGCCGCCGTCGCTCCGCCGGCTCTGACCGAGTATCGGGCGTTGAGGGCGGCGGCGCAAAGCGGGTCTGGCGCATCCATCGCCACGAGCCTCGCGGCCGCGGTCGTGGCACACCTGGTGGCGGCTCTCGGGGCCGTCTCTACGGCGCTCGACGCCGTGTGAGGTCGCCGGCGGCCGCACCTCTGCCGCCGTCGCTCCGCCGGCTCTAACCGAGTATATCAGGCGTTGAGGGCGGCGGCGCAAAGCGGGTCTGGTGCGCCACGGCCACCACCCTTGCCACCGCCCTTGCCGCCGCCCTTGCCACCCTTTGCCGCCTTGCCTCCGCCGCGGGCGGCGGTGGGAGCGGCCTGCTGGGCTAGCATGTTGTCCTTGCTGGGGACGGGCACGTGGAACGCACGTTACATGTTTTCTGACGGTGTGCGAAGGAACACTACACGAGCAACCGGAGTGACGACCGGGACCGGGCCGCATGCCGGGGGAGTGCCCCGAGCCCGACTAGCAGTGACGGGCGCGGATGAGCGAATGAGAGGTCGCTATCTGTGGGAGATGTGTTATTAGAGACTAGGGCTGCCTATCTCTCACTGAAAGGGACCTCTCATTCGCTCGTCCGCACCCGTCACCGCTCACGGAGTGCTCCGCGTGCCGCACCGTCGGGCCGCGTGCCGCCGGCCGCTCACGTAAGTGTAACGGAACAGTGTTACTACTCCGCAACGTTGAGCTGGATCAAACTGACTAGTGCTCCTGAAAGCCCTCTCTCTGGGCTCTGCCACACAGTAGCAGCTCATGACTAGCAGCTGCTGTGGCTGTATTTGTAGCCATTTTTAACCCTCCCCCGTTCTCGCGCCATACGCCGCGTCCTCGAGCCGCAGCTCGACCAGCCTCTCCGCGCGGACGAAGCCGACCATGATGTACCGCAGCCCGCCCGTGCATGGCACGCTCGCGTGCCGCAGCCCGCCGTAGTGCGAGAGCATCTGCCCGCGCCGCGGCGTGTAGACCGCCGCCTCGCTGCTGAAGGCGTTTGGCGGGAAGCGCGTCCCGCCGCCCTCGAAGTCGGCCGGGTCGGAGAGCAGCACGTTGAACGAGAGGCCGAACCCGTCGTCGTCCACGTGGACCCCGAGCCTAAAAAAGAAATGCGGTTCGAGAAAAAAGAATTAGCTGGTCGTCGTCCACGTGTACCAAATGGCCCGCTCTCGCCGGGCGTGCCGCTGAACTTGAGCAGGAAGGTGTCGTACAGCCAGAGCTCGCGCGCCGGAATTCCAAACTGCGCCTCGAGAGCGGGCAGGATCGTGTGGTCGCACTTTTCGTTGAGCCACGCGAGCAGCCGCGGCTCGTCTGCGACGAGCATGTCGGGCGCGCGCACCGCGTTGGCGACGGTCCCCTCGGGAGCAAAGCGCGGCTGCCGGCAGGCCCAGCCGCCCTTGGCCGCGTTGTGCTCCTCCGCCGTCGCAATCACCCACTCGCACTCCTCCTCGCTCGCAACCTCGGTCAGCCAGACCTCCCCGACCCGCCGCGCCAGCGCGTCAAAGTCGACCGCATCGGTGGCGGAGGTGGCGCCGCCGCCTCTGCTGCTGCCGCCGCGGTCGCCGTATCCGGCGTAGCAGAGCGCCTGGTTGGGCCGCCCGTCGATCGCCTCGGCAGTGCGGAGGCTGGCAAAGGCCTCCTCGAACCGCCCCGCCGCTCGCAGCACCTCGGCGAGCGCCACGTGCGCCTCAGAGTCGAGCGGCTCGATCTGAGTCGCGCGCCGGAGAGCCATGGCGGAGGCGTCGAGCCGACCCTTCCCGTGCAGCAGCGTCCCAAGCTC
Organism: Emiliania huxleyi CCMP1516; assembly: GCF_000372725.1. Lineage (NCBI taxonomy): Eukaryota > Haptophyta > Isochrysidales > Noelaerhabdaceae > Emiliania > Emiliania huxleyi. Next base: position 2,137 of record NW_005201155.1, on the reverse strand, counting down.
CCGCCACCCGCCCGAGTCGTTGGGACTGCTGAGCACATCCGCACAGACCCGGAGCGCCGTCGCGTAGCCGCCTCCGCCAAAGCGGCCGTCCTCCGCGAGAGACGGAGACGGGAGCTTGAGGTCGAGGGCGGGGAGCTTGAAGCTGCATGCCGCAGAGAGGAGGGCGTGCAGCATATATGCACGGCTCCACCTTCGCGCGAGCGTGCGATACTGCTATGCACGGCACCTGCGCGCTCGAGCGTGCGATACTCAGAGCCGGCCGCAGTCGCGCATTTACTGAGAATCCACACTTGCGCTGTGGGTTCCGCCCTCCCTGCGGGTAGGTGATCCCAAGACTGCAGCCGAACCCAGGCGTGTCACGCTCCGTGTCACGCTCCCATACCCCCCAGTGTCCTGCTCCCACACCCCCCTACCCGAAGAGACCCCGGCGCCCGCCGGCAAGTGTGCCGGCGGGCATGCCCCCACGCCAATCTGCTCGGCCATACAGTGCCCGCCTTGTCCTCTTGAATGGGTCGTAACGGCTCGACGGTGCTCCCGGACCGAACACCCCCTGAGAGGACGTTCGGTCTGTGAGAGTGGTCGGAGTCCACGCCAGCTTGAAGATACTCCCTTAATGTGGGTAAACCATAGTAGCGTGCACGCTACTATGAACAGAGAAGCCCATAAAAGTCGCCGCTGCAGTCCACGACGAGCCAGCCTGCTGCCGGCTCGCACGGCAGCCTCTTCCTCTCGACCAGCCTCAACTTCCGTACAGTCTAAGAAAAAGAATTTAGGCGCATGACCAGGCGCATGACCAGGCGCATGTATCATGGAACGTCTGGACTACTAATCTCTCGAACCCAGGTCACGCTCAGTGTACTAGAGGCGCCTAAGAGGTGCATGACCAGGCGCACTATGGTTGACCGGCGCAGTCAACCGTACCCGTCCACCGTGGATGCGCTTTCGCCCGCCCTTGGATATCTAGGCAGCAGAGGCGACCCAGGCAACACATCAGAGCACGGCCGGGGGCGCGAGCCGCCATCTTGGACTGTCGTGTGAGGCGAGTATTTGCCACCGGGAGCTCGCCGCCGCCTCTACACCGCCGCCGCCGCCCTCCCGAGGCCAGATAATAGCCCAAGTCGAAGAGTGCGCCCTGCCCTCGGTATCTGGGTGGCAGGCGGGACTAGAGAGGCATGCTTGTGCACGGTTGGGGGTGCGAGCCGCCATCTTGGACTGTGAGGCGAGTATTTGCCACCGGGAGCTCGCCGCCGCCCCTCTACGCCGCTGCCCCCCGCCGCCCTCCCGAGGCCAGATAATAGCCCAAGAGCCAAGTCGAAGAGTGCGCCCCGCCCTCGGTATCTGGGTGGAAGGCGCGGGACTAGAGAGGCACACCAGAGCACGGCCGGGGGCGCGAGCCGCCATCTTGGACTGTGAGGCGAGTATTTGCCACCGGGAGCTCGCCGCCGCCCCTACTCGAGTGCACCGCCGCCGCCGCCCTCCCGAGGCCAGATAATAGCCCAAGTCGAAGAGTGCGCCCTTCCCTCGGTATCTGGGTGGCAGGCGGGACTAGAGAGGCGCGCTGGTGCACGGTTGGGGGCGCGAGTCGCCATCCTGGACTGTGAGGCGAGCATTTGCAGCCGGTCGCCGTCGAGAACTCATACTCGAACGCCGCGCGTTTCTCTCTTACGCGGCGCTTCTTGACAGGCGTCAACCTGATAAGACGGCTGTCACCAGATGCAGGCGACGGCCCCGAAGAAGCGGCCGCGCATGTGCGGCACGCCGGGCTGCGTGCTCGAGGACAACCACCTCGGCCCGCACTCCTCCGACTTTCGCTGCCCTCCGGGCAAAGGGTCTGGCGCTTTCCTCCCCGGTTCGCCGCCGCTTCCGCCCACCGACACCGCACGGGTCTCGTACGATGCCCTCGTCGGCACCTGGTGCAGCAACGAGGACCCGCCGAGGTACTGGTGCCCGGGCGACGAGGCCGCCGGCGCGTGGCGACCGTCCCCGCCGCCGGAGCCGGAGGTGGAGTGCACCGTCTCAAAGGGCCGCGCGCTTGTCGCCGCGCCAAAAGTGCGCGGCACGCAGGGGCGCGGGCCGGAGCGGTTCGTGGCGGAGCCCGCCCCCCCGCCGGCCGTGCTGCACGCGGCCGCCCGGGCGG
>NW_005201156.1:6311-8410 GCF_000372725.1 Emiliania huxleyi CCMP1516 | reverse complement strand
TCCAGGGCGCATGCGTGCAAGCCCCAATCACACTCGGGCAAGATCTCCCACAGCTCATCCAAATCGACCTTCATAACGCCCACGCCGCTATTCGCAGCAAAGTAGACCTGAATTCCGTACTTGAAGCCCGCCCCGAAGGCACCTATGAACAACAATTCTCCGCTGAAGCATGGTGTGTTTGCCACTTCAGAGGCACCGCATGCGACGCACTGAAGCCGGGGCTGCCCTCCACAACCGGACTGGCTCCGTCCCAGTCGATGCGGGTGCGGACGAACGCATGGCCTGCAATCTGCATTGGCCCGCCTCCGAGCTTGATTAGCAACAGGTCTGCGGTTGCCGAGCCCAGCCAGACGAGGTAGGACTCGCCGCCCATGTCCAGGCTAATGACATCAGCGTAGCCCACGATCGTGGGGCTCCACTCGTAGACGAGGTCCGAGTCAGCGTTGTACTTGTGGCTCCTGAAATAGTTGCTCGCGGTGCTGGTGCTGTAGGCTGTCTCGTCCCAGCCGTATTGATCGATGAGGCTCTGGAGATTGAGCCCGAGGCCGGAGATATCGAAGGGATCTCCTGTGAGACCGTCCAGCGAGGTGGCCGAAGACCCAAAGACCCACTGGCCTGGGCATGCATTGGAAGCCCCGTCGGTAGTGAGCGCGCTCACGCTGGGTACCGCAAAGATGTTTCTTCCGCCTTTCGAGACGTAGTACGTGTCGGAGTGGATGGCGCCAGCAATCAGACCTCCATCGACGTTGCCGCCTGAGCCTGCCGGCTGCAGAGTGCAGACACACTGCATTGGTTGGGCGGACGGTGTGGCTGAGAACCGACACAAGTAATCGGTGTTGGTGCTATCCGAGAACTTGCCGTACGCGATCTGATCGGCAATGTTGAAGCTGACGGCGTTTATGCGGTACCACATCGTGTCGGCCTGCTCCGCTGGATTTGGCGGGTCGCCAAACTCATAGAGGCTCGTGTAGAACCCTGTCTGGAGGCTGAGCTCCTTGAGCTCGTAGTTTCCTGTTTGCTCGTTCAGGACTGATTGCATCGGGAAGGGGTGGCTGATGCAATCGAAGGCTCCAACCGGTTGCTGGTTGCTGTTTTCGCCAGTGTCGTACGGAAGAATGCTTTCGCAGTCACCGTCAAGTCCGCAGGGCAGGGGGTTCGGGAGCTGAATAGACCCGTAGAAGTAATCGTCAACTTCAATCCACGCCGGTGCGCCCGGGGCCGCCAGGAGGAGCATGGACATTGATGTGGTCGCTGTGCCCATCAAGAGGACCGAGAAGACAAACCTGTGGATTGGATGGAGGAGACGCAGCATGGTCGCTGACGCCGCTCGAGCCCGCGCCTAGCCGCCTCCGGCGCTGCGCCTCGGAAGAATCTGTGGTGCCTGCAACGTACGGCAACGCGATTGTTGTTGTCGCATTGATTTCGCTCTCATCGAGTCGCCGCCCATCGCTATTGACCGTGATCGAGAAGGAGAGGGTCTTGCCCGCAAAGGAGGACGTATCGTTCACGCTACCACCGACCACCTCGGTGTTTGTCGTGTAGGCCGAGATCGTCACGGAGCCACTGGCGTCCAGTCCCTCGAACTGAATGGCGGTGTCCTCCATGGCGCCTTGCCCACCAAAGCTCACGGGCTTGCCTGGCTGTGGCTCGACCGCCTGCACAGAGATGTTGAGCGCCTCGGTCGTGATCTCTACGAGCGTGGTGGCGTTCGTGGTCGCGTTCTCCCCGCCAAAGGAGGAGAGAGTGGCAGCAATTGCGACGGCTGCGTCGACCACGCTGCTGATGGCAGCTTGGAGCACTTGCCCAGCCTCCACCTTGGTACTATCGGTCGTCCCAGCCTCGGGTTCGAGCAGATCGCTCATGTCGGCCAGCACCGCGCTCACTCCGCTCGTGATGTCCTCCAGCTCGGATAAAGTGACGTTTGTCCTGTTGCTGAGGTCATTAAGGCCCACGACTGCGTCTAGCGCGCCTTGAATTACCGCAGCCAGCGGGGGAGCCGACGGCGGCGGCGACTCTGGCGGGGGTGGCGGCGACGGATGCGGCGGCGATGGTGGCGGCGGCGGCGGCAGATAGGTCGGTGGCGGCGGCGGCGGTGACGG
>NW_005201156.1:0-4590 GCF_000372725.1 Emiliania huxleyi CCMP1516 | reverse complement strand
TGGCGGTGCGGGCGGAGGCGGCGAGGGCGGTGGCGGTTCGGGTGGGGGCGGTGAGGGCGGAAGCGGCGAGGGCGGTGGCGGTGCGGGCGGAGGCGGCGAGGGCGGTGGCGGTGCGGGTGGGGGCGGTGAGGGCGGGGGTGGCGACGGAGGCGGCGGTGAGGGCGGCGTTGGGGGGGGGAGGGCCGGCGGCGAGGGCGGCGGTGGCACAGGCGGGGGGGAGGGCGGCGGCGGCGAGGGCGGCCGTGGTGAAGGCGGCGGTGGCGACTGTGATGTCGCGCATTGTGAGAGGGTGTACAGCACCTCACCAAACACGGCAAAGTGCTTGGTGAAGTAATCGTTGCTTGGGGGCAGCTGGGAGGCGTCCCATTTTTCAGTCGCCCAAAGCATGTAGTAGACCAGGTTCGCGCCGTCGGGGAAGTAGACCTCGTCAAAGTCGCTCTCCGTCCGCCAGCTGACCGAGTGCACACCGCCGGCCGCCGGCGAGGCGATGAGGTGATGAACAGACGGGTCGAGTGTCCCCGAAACGAGCTTGTACCATCCGAAGAAATTCAACGTCTCAAGCGGCTCCGTGTTGGCATCCACCAAGCCGGCGCCGCCCGCGCCCAAGCCCCCATTGACCTGCACACGAGTGATGCTCGATGTCTGCGAACTGAAGACAGCGAGCAGGATGGGCGCCGGCGAGACCAAGGCGCACGTCGTGTACTGGATGTCGCCGATGCCCGCCCACTCGAGCGTCTTGTTGCACGAGGTTAGACCGGCCTGCAAGAGTGGCTCCGACCAGGCGCCGCCAACCTGGACGCGCAGCATGTTTCCGTTGTCGTACATGTCATCGCCGCCGTCTTTTATCGTCCGAACGTTTTGGGGGGAGCGCATGACGGTTGACGATCCGATGTTTTCAGTCGTTGCGCCGCCTGCTTTGTTGAAAGTAGGGTTCACAAAGTCGTACAGCTCAGGTGCGTCAAGGTTGTTCGGCCATGATGACAGCACGCACGACAGGTGGTTCTCACCGTCGCTTGTCGGTAGCGGGGGTGGGGACGGTGCTGCAGGGGGCGATGCTGGCAAAGTCGAGAGCGACATGTTGCAGGACTGTGCGAGTGCATTCATGACCAGCTTCGAACCTTGCAGCCCCACCGCGTAGTCCGACGCCGCGTAGTCGACGTCGTAGTCGTAGTCGTATGCCGATGCCTGACCGGCGCCAGACCGGAGTCCGCCCCACACGACAACGTAAATCAGCGAAGGGCCTGCTCCTGAGGCAAAGGTGACCTCGTCAAAGTCGCAGTGTGACGCCTTGCAAAAGGAGTGGATGCCCCCGACGGCGTTGCTGGCGATGAGATGGTGCACCGCCGGGTCTTCGGAGAAGGCGGTGAAGGTGAAGTAGCCTTCGAGGCCATCCGCCCGGAGAGGAACGGAGTTGCCATCCGTGACGCCCAAGCCGTCTGCGCCTAGCTGCCCACTAATCTCAACGCCCTCAAGGGCTCGGCTCGTCGAGGAGAAGAGCACCACGAGAGCGCGAGGCTCGCCGGTAGTGCACGCCGTGTAGTACACGTCTGCCACGCCGGCTGAGCGCGTGGGATGGCAGCTTCCGGATGCTTGGAGGGGGACGACGCCCTCCAGCACTGTCGACCACACGCCTCCCGCTGCCTTAACCCGCATGTAGTTGCCCACATCGTACATGTCCGTCTCCCCTCCACCGTCGTCGATGAAGGTGCCGTTCACTTCCCCGACCTCGCTAATGCTCGTGAGGTGCGACATGTTGTAGCCAGCAGGGGGCCACGCACCCAATGCGCATGACACGTGATCGTTCGCATAGGGTGCGTTGGTCACGTAATGCGGCAGCGCGGGCGGGCTCGTGGGCGACGGCGGCACGATCGGGGGGGCTGGCGAAGCGGGTGGAGAAGGAGGGGGCGCACCCAGGCACGAGTCGGAAATCTCGCGAAGAACGAGCTCGAAACGCGCCAACTCTACCGTGACATCAAGCGGCCTGGCCGAGGAAGGCCAGAACACGTAGTAGACCAGGGAGGTGGCCGAGGAGAAAATGTGAGCGTTGTGATAGGTGCCCGCATCATGGCTAAAGGAGTGCGACGCACCTGCTGACGGCGGCACAGCCACCAGCTGGTGGTAGTTCAGTGCGCCTCCGTCCCCGCGGTAGCCCGCGTCTTCGCCGTGCGCCAGCTTGTAGAAACCTTGCAGGCCGCCGGCGGTCAAGGCGTGCGTGTTGCCGTCGACAAAGCTCGCGCCGTAGGAACGCCCATGGCCGTCCACGTGAAAGTTCTCAATCGAGCCGCTCGCTGACGAGAACGCGGCGAGAAATGCGGGCACGGGTGCGTCAGTGAGGAAGCAGGTGGTGTAGTGCACGTCGCTGACCCCGGTGTAGTGTGCAATTTGCTCGCACCCCTGCGTATACGCAAGCGGTGTCGACCAGGAGCCATTCGCCGCGACGCGTAGGAGATTGCCTCTATCAAGATCTCTGCCAACAAAATTGAGACCGCTCTCGTCCTCAACGCCTCCAGCGGCATGCAGCGTGTCGAGTGGCTCTGTCGGGAGGCTGATGAGCGGCCAGGCTCTTGTAAGGCAGCTCATGGTGGTGGTCGGGCTCAAGGGTGGCGACGGTGGTGCCGGCAAGGCCGACGGCGGCGGCGGTGAGGGCGAGGCGGAGGGAGGTGGCGGTGAGGGCGAGGTCGAGGGAGGCGGCGGCGAAGGCGAGGTGGAGGGCGACGGCGGCGGCGGGCTTGGGGGGGGAGGCGAGGGTGGCGGTGGCGAGGGTGGTGGTGGCGACGGCGGCGGCGGGCTCGGCGGCGGCGGGCTCGGCGGCGGCGGCGAGGGCGGCGGAGGGGTAGGTGGCGTGGAGGGTGGCGCGGAGGGCGGAGCGGAGGGCGGAGCAGAGGGCGGAGCAGAGGGCGGAGCAGAGGGCGGAGCAGAGGGCGGAGCAGAGGGCGGAACAGAGGGCGGAACAGAGGGCGGAGTAGAGGGCGGAGTAGAGGGCGGCGCGGAGGGCGGCGATTGTGGTGGAGGCGGCACTGTCGGCGGCGCGGGCGGGGCGCACTCGCAGATCGCGTCGCTCGACCCGGTGGAGTGCGTATGGCACTCCATCGAGTGATCGACGAGGCACGAGTCCTCGTACTCCTCCCAAGCGCCGGTGCAGGTCCGGTTGATCGACGCGCAGTAGCCGTCGCAGGTGCCGTAGACGGAGTCGAAGTTATCGACGAGCACCTTGCACGGCCCGCATACGAGGCCGTGGTCGACGTCTGGCCAGCTCTGCTCGTCGCATGGGCTTGGCGGCGGCGGGGGTGACGCTGGCGCCACCCCAGCCTCGCCGCACTCGCAGATCGCGTCGCTCGACTTCAGCTGCGTGAAGCACTCCATAGGGTGGTCGACCAAGCACGAGTCGCCAAGCTCATCCCAAGCGCCGGTGCAGGTCCGGTTGATCGACGCGCAGTAGCCGTCGCAGGTGCCGTAGACGGAGTCGAACTTATCGACGAGCACCTTGCACGGCCCGCATACGAGGCCGTGGTCGACGTCCGGCCAGCTCTGCTCGTCGCATGGGCTTGGCGGCGGCGGGGGTGACGCTGGCGCCACCCCAGCCTCGCCGCACTCGCAGATCGCGTCGCTCGACTTCAGCTGCGTGAAGCACTCCATAGGGTGGTCGACCAAGCACGAGTCGCCAAGCTCGTTCCAAGCGCCGGTGCAGGTCCGGTTGATCGACGCGCAGTAGCCGTCGCAGGTGCCGTAGACGGAGTCGAACTTATCGACGAGCACCTTGCACGGCCCGCATACGAGGCCGTGGTCGACGTCCGGCCAGCTCTGCTCGTCGCATGGGCTTGGCGGCGGCGGGGGTGACGCTGGCGCCACCCCAGCCTCGCCGCACTCGCAGATCGCGTCGATCGACTTCAGCTGCGTGAAGCACTCCATAGGGTGGTCGACCAAGCACGAGTCGCCATGCTCATCCCAAGCGCCGGTGCAGGTCCGGTTGAACGACGCGCATCGCCGAGCCCAACGCAACTCCACGTCTAGACGACATACCTACAACGTCTAGAAGACGGGAGTCCCACGGCATTAAAAGTGCAAGGCCCAGCCAGTGCGCGTGCGTGGAACGGCTCCAGCGTCCAGGCCCGGCATGGCGACGCCTCGGCCCTCGCGGAGTCGGAGGCCGACATGGGTAAGGTAAGGTAAGGTAAGGTAAACTTCTCCACACACACGAGGTGGTGGGGCAAGGGGGGGCAACCCTCGCGTCTCCACGTCTAACGACAGGAGCCCCACGGCATTCAAAGTGCAAGGCCCGGTGCGCGTGGGTGAGCGGTGTGTGTGTGTGTGTGTGTGTGTGTGTGTGTGTGTGTGTGTGTGTGTGTGTGTGTGTGTGTGTGTGTGTGTGTGTGTGTGTGTGTGTGTGTGTGTGTGTGTGTGTGTGTGTCACGTCACTGCATCCTCTGCCGGTTCCTCCCGTCGCCTCTTCTTTGTTCGAATGTTTTTCAATCCATCCTTCACGAAGCCCTCCCGTGTAGCTAGCGTTCTTTGCGAATGTCTCGAAATGGCCAGCAGGCGCTGTCTGCTCGCGACCTGTGCGGGCCGCTCGTCCTCCTCGCCCTTCATCTT
>NW_005201157.1:0-6712 GCF_000372725.1 Emiliania huxleyi CCMP1516 | reverse complement strand
CGTACGTGCCAGATCTCCCCATATCTCCCCATATCTCCCCGTATCTCGCCTAGCTTTGCGTCGAACATGTCGTACGTGCCGTATCTCCCCATATCTCCCCATATCTCCCCGTATCTCCCCATATCTCCCCGTATCTCGCCTAGCTTTGCGTCGAACATGTCGTACGTGCCCGCCGCGTCCTTCTGGTCCGCGCAAGCCTGCGGCGGCGGCGGGTACGTCTTCGGCCCCCGCGGGAAGCGCAGTAGGGCAACAGCGTCTGTCCCTCACACGCGTCTGCGCAAGCCTGCTCACTCCGAGAGTCGCCGAGAGCCGGCGAGAGTCGTGGCACACTGAGAGTGCGGTAGAGTGTGCGAGAGTGTCCTTCTGGTGCTGGTGCGCGAGGCGTCGGAGATTGTCGGAGATCAGACTCGAGCGTGATCTGACGCGGACCATCACGCCGTCGTGTGTGTGCTTCTTTTGGGGCGCGCTGGCAGAGCCGCCGCCGCCCGAGATCGCGATCTCGGGCCATCTCGGCCGATCTCGAGCAAGCCTGCGGGTCGGCCACCCTTCGCATCAGCTCCGCCGAGAGTAGCACGCCGCCTACTCAGTCGAGGGAGCTGGCTCGGTCACTAGTCCACCCCTCCACCCGCCGCGAGGAGCACGCCGCCGTTCAGGTCGACGTACTCGTGGAAGCCAAACGACTCCTTGTGCGACGACTCCGCGATGGCGCCGTAGTACGCCTTTGCCGACGGCCTGAGCGCGGCGACGGTGCGCAGCAGCGGCCGCACGTCGACAAACGTGCGGTCCGAGACCAAAAAGTACCAGGACAGGTTGGCGGCCGTCGAGTGGGGGCGCCTAGGGTTCGGGTACCGCGGGGGTAGGGGAGGGGTGCCGTGGGGACAGGTTGGCGGCGGTCGAGTGGGGGCGCGCGTGATCGTGCGGTGCAGCGCGTCCATGTGGGACATCGGCAGGTAGGGCCGCCGCCGCCACGCGTCGCCGGCGAGCAGGTAGACGGACCGGTGGGGCGAGAGGTACTCGCCTAGGGTTCGGGTACCGTGGGGGTAGGGTATGGGTCCGGGTACCGCGGGGGCAGGGGAGGTACTCGCCCACGTCGAGCGACGGGTCGGTGAAGACAAGCACGTGGGCGAGGCAGCGCGCCTTGGGGTAGGGTCAGGGTCAGGGTCAGGGTCAGGGTCAGGGTTAGGGTTAGGGTTAGGGTGTGCCGAAGTGGGCGAGGCAGCGCGCCCACGAGCGGAGGATGACCCTCGTCCGCACGTCGTGGTAGCCTCGCCCGCCAACCACCATGAACATCACGTCGGCGCTCTCCTTGAGGAGCGCGGCGCACGCCGGCTCCGGGTGCGGCTGCAGCCCGGAGAGACTGCCGCCCGAGGGTGCGCCGCGGTCCGGTGGCGCGGAGGCCTCGGCGGAGGCTTTGGCAGGCGAATCGTCGGCAGGCGAATCGTCGGCCGGCGCTTCGGAGGCCCCCACCGCCAGTGCGGCGGCGCCCGTGAAGGCCACCTCCGGCGCCGCTGCGAGATGCCGCTGCCGCTTCTGCTGCCGCTCGGAGCCGCTCGTGACCGCGTCCGAGCGCTCGAGCACGTAGGCGGCGGTGACGATGAAGAAGGTTGCAAACAGGACGAGCGCGATGAAGGAGAGGAGGCCTGTCGACGTGGACTTACGCGAGCTGCGAGCGCTCTGGCGGGCGCCGGGCAACATACACTCACGAACGCCAGCCACCCACAGCGGCGATACACACCCGAGCTTGGCAACCTTGCTTTCACGACCGTGAAATCAAGTACGTATCGCAAGAACGTGGGCGGAAATGCCCCCAGCCCACACGCCCTTGCTGACGACACGCTAGCGACCCTCGCGTACGTGCGCCTCAGCTCAATCACGGACGTACTTCGACACTACGTACGTACTGTCAAAACAGGGACGTACATACATGCATGTACGACCTTAGCCTCAAATTTTCTCTTCGGCTCGCTCCGCTCGCTTCTGTGCGCAAGAGCCGGGCCTCGCACGCCGGACGCCGGCGGCTCCTGGCCCTAATCCTGACCCTAATCTACGCAGAGAACCCAGCCGGGGCGGCCGCCGTAGCCCTCGGCCCAAACGTATCCCTGGCCGTTCACCAGCGGCGCGTTCTCGTCCGCGACCTCCTCGGTCATGCCTTCGGTGTCGCAGTGGTCGGTCGTGGTCCCACCGTCGGTCGTCATGCCGAGCGCGACGCGCTCCTTGTGAGCCGCGAGCCACGCTGCGATTGATGCGTCCGCGCGCTCATTCGCTTCGTCCAGACGCTTGTTGAAGTCTGCCGCCACCTTCTGCCACTGCCGCTGCCGATGCGCCCGCAGCCGCTGCACAGTCTCGTCAGTCAGCAGCGTCTTCGACTGGCGGTCCTCAATCATGGCCGCCTGCATCCGCAAGAACCAAGCAGACGCTCGAGGGCCAGACATGGTTGGCGAACTGTCGCTCGAAGACACGGTCGTGATTACGTTGCGAAAAAGAATTTTACACCCCTCGTGCGAAAAAGAAATTATCAGCTTGGAGCACTTGTTCGGATTTACACACAATCTTGCGCACCCACGGCACACCCACCCCACCCACGCCGACCTCGAGAGCGCCCCCCCCCACCCACCCACCCACCCACCACCCGCACCCCACACACGCCACAGCCAATAAGAACGTGCGAGTACGTTCGTGTTTTGGGCAAAACAAGAACGTGATCGCATCACTCGCTAAGGACGTGAAAACAAGGCCTTACCCAGGGAAAGTACGTACGTACGCGCGCGACTACCGTCAGTGCACGGAGTTGCCCCTTCTCCGAGCGGGATGGGGCTCGCTAGCCCCTCGGCGTGAAAGTGCGACCGAACTTCTGCTACACTAAGACACGGAACAACAATGACGACAGCGGACAGGCTCTCCGCACGGACCGTGCACACCAACCCGGAGCACGAAAACCCACACCTAGGCGGCCCGCCATGAAATCTAGCCGTGTGTGCTGGCGTCCGGGTCCCAGCGGGTTTTCACGTTGGCAACAAGTACACACAAACACCCTAAACGGACAGAAACAAGCACAGTCCGAGGCAAACCCGGTCGTCAGCGGGCGAGGCGACGGCATGCTAGATGCTTCCCTCGCCCTGCTCTGCTCGGTACCAACAACGCACCGTCCTCAAGATCCAAGGTGCGTCACACACACGGTCACACGACCGAGTCTCCGCAAAGGGTCCACCGTGGATGGAGATGGAGCGTGAAGTTGCATTCGTGAAGAGGAAAGGCTCAAAGCGAGCTGCTGGACCCCGCCATGGCCTCGTCGATGTGGCCGGTGCGCCCCTGCTTGCAGTAGAAGCAGACCTGCTCCGCCGGGTTCTATCTTCTTCTCCGTAGGTACAGCCCGGCGTAGTGCAGGTCACACTCAAGCACATGAAGGAGCTCTAGAGACGGCGTTTGTGCGAGCGAGGGGCGACGCGCGGGGGGATGCTCGAACGCAAGCGCAGGCATCATCGTCGGCATGAAGTTCACCAGTGCTACGCACTGCGATAGCCCAAAAAGACGTTCAGAAACACGGTCGGGCGAGTTTAAGGTCATTTTTGGACGCCGCAAACGAAAAACATCGAAATGTCGGAGTTGGAGATTTATGACGACGCCGACCGACGCATTGCGATTGCAAACACAACGGCCAAGACACGAACGGTTGACGACATCGTGCTGGCTGCAAGTGAAGAAATGGATGGGACTAGAGAGGACAGAAGCGGCCATTGATTTCAGTTTCGTCACTGACTGAGTCCTTCTGACAGATTTTGACTGATTGACAACCTGGATGCATCTCCGAGATTGAAACTGGGAGGGGAATCTACCAGAAGGACGGACTGTTGGTCGGCCCGTGATTGCCTTCATATAAAATGCAAGAACGTCCTCATATCTGCTTTCCGTAAAAGGACAACTCATCACGCTGATCCCGTTCGCTTTGTCCGCCCTTGGAGTGCCCTACTTCACCAGCATGGTCGGCCCCTTCAAGATGGCATGCTTCGGCCTTGAGTCAGGCAGACAGCAGACAAGGAGAGGAGAGAGGAGAGAGAGAGAGAGAGGAGAGAGGAGAGGGTGAGGGTGTGAGCACACGTGTGGAGCAGGGAGGGTGTCTGTGGTGGGCTATAGTCATACTACGTGGTTAGAACCACGCGCCCCTCAGGAGCTAAGGTAGAGCTGAGCGTCCAAGACGCCTCGGTGCCACCCACCGGCGTGAAGACCATCCGGATCTGCCGGGGTCGCCCTCCGGACGGACCCGTCCCCGCGATGGCCCACGGTCCACCATCGCCTGGTTGAACCCCCTGCCTCCCGATCGCGATTGAACCCCACTCCTTGTAGTCCATCATGAAATAAACTCAAAGATCCACCACGCCTTCAGCCTCCACCGCGAGCCCGCCACCGCTACTCACACACTCACACACACAGCAGCCCGAATATTTTTTTCTAAAACGCTGAAATTCATCGTCAAATTCACAACAGCGGCCGCGGGGTTTCGCCCTGGCTCCTCGGCCTCGGCTAAGCGTCAGGCCCCAGGCGTGCGCTCTCCCCGGCCCTCTCTGACGATCGCGACCGCCCGCACCTGCAGCCGCGTCAATTCGACGCCACGCCTGCACACGCCAGCCGCGGCCATGACCTCAGCCATGCGCCTCTGGCACCCCCGACGCTGACGACTACAGACTCACAGCTCAGCCTCATCTGTTGTGCTCAGGCGACGACCCAACTGAGGCTGCGCGGCCATGGCGTGGTGGCTCCTCGGAGTGGCCTTGTCTTTCGCACCTCGGCCGGACCCAGGCCCCGAGGGGTGCATCGCACACGGCGGCTACCCCGTCACCGCCACCGGCGTCGGGCAGTGGGTCCGCAAAGCCTAGATGCTCCCTCCACTTTCTGTACTCCAGCCAGCACTCGAGATGACACGTGTTCCACTCATTGCTCCCCTCTGTGCATAAACAGGCGTGCAAGTTTCCGTGCGGCGAGGAGTGGACCAAGTGCCCCATCGGAGGCACGGGCCCCAGCCCGCCGTGCCCCGCCGACTCGCCAACCGCCAGCTTTGCCGTCCCGTCCGACGCGTGCGAGAAGAAGTGCCGCGACTACATCGAGCCGATCTGTGCCGCTGTGGGGTTTACTGCAGCCTGCTTCTCCCAACCGGACCCGCCGGGCGTGGACATTGAGCACAGTATGTTCCTGAATCTGGAGGCGCAGTGCTTGACGGGAGGGGGTGGCCATGGAGCCGCGCCGCCGACACTAGCGGCTGAAAAAGGGCTAGACCAGTCTACCGCGGTCTACCAAGTCTACCCCCCCATTTGGTGAAGCCTCTGGGGGGGGGCGGACCTCCCCCCCTAGCATGTGGTGAAGCCTCTGGGGGGGGTCTGAGGGAGGGTGTAGAGGATGTAGAGTGTAGAGCGCTGTAGAGCTGTAGAGATGTAGAGCGCTCTGGAGCGCTGTAGAGCTGTAGAGCTCTACATCGGGCACGGGACGAACTGCGTGCGTTGTAGAGCGATGTAGAGCGCGATTTTGTTGTAGAGTTTGTTGTAGAGGCTCTACAGCCAACCCGCCGGGAAGGCAGTGACTCAAAGAGGTCGAGTCGCACTAATGGGGTGTCTCCGAGCTTACTGGAGCTCTGATGGACGGCCCTGACTATCCCTGACACACAGAGAGTCACTCTGATGGCACACAACACCCCATAACTGCGTCATGACCAGCCTGCATATGGCGTCGCCGGTGCCGCATTCGTCGCAGTGCTTCTTTAGCAGGCGATGGACTGTCGGCGGCGAGGACGGTCGCATTTGCGCAAGGCGAGGCGAGCATTCAGACGCGTTGCATGCGCCATGACTCGCGCCAGCGCGTGCGGGAGCTCCTGGCTGAGCGTTGAGTCCAGGCGAGTTGCGCTGGCCACTATCGCTACGCCGAGCCGAGCTGACGCGCCGAGGCGCCGGCCAGTCGCAGCCGTGAGGCATGCCACAGCAGCAGAGGCACCTCCCACCCATTGGGCGGGCAGACAGAAGGCCAGGGCAGCACTGGCGAGTGCAACGCGCCTCATGTCGGAGAGCGACCGTGCCTCGTTCGCCGCTTTTGATGTAGAGTTTGTTGTAGAGATTTCACGTTGTAGAGCGCCTCTACATCGCTCTACAACGCACGCAGTTCGTCCCGCGGCGGATGTAGAGCTCTACAGCTCTACAGCGCTCTACAGCGCTCCAGAGCGCTCTACATCTCTACAGCTCTACAGCGCTCTACACTCTACATCCTCTACACCCTCCCTCAGGGGGGGGTCGGACCCCCCCCCTAGCATGTGGTGTGAGTAGAAGTGCGCCCCCCTCCTTGGAAGCGATGTCCGCCTGCTCTACACGGATGAGAGCCATATACGGCTCTAAGTAAGGCACACCTTTATGATTCGGAATGCTTTCAGTAAGGTACTATCCGGGCACGTATCTTAGGGCTCGAGAGTGGTAATTTCACACGTGTGTCGTGACTCGTGTGTGTGTGCGTCACGGTGTGAAACTCTGGGTGCGACTCTGCGCGTCTGCGTACTGCGAGAGTGGAGAGACAACCATGTGAAAACGAAAATACTTATTGAAAAAAAGCTCAGGTGGATTGAGGGTAATTGAGCAAAAAGTGCGCTCGCAGGCTGGGAAGACAAAAGGGTAATCTGTACTTTATCTAACGGGTGCCGTTTTTCTCAAACATATATTGTGTCCGGGCCCGGCTCCAGCGA
>NW_005201158.1:7423-8547 GCF_000372725.1 Emiliania huxleyi CCMP1516 | reverse complement strand
GCGACGGCGGCGGCAGCGGGGCCGCCGCCTCCACCGCGGCCTCTCTTCTCTCCGGCCGCCTCGCAGAGCACGTCCTCGCCAGACTCTCAGGCTGTGTGCGACTCTGCGGGCGGCGCGGCGGCGGCGAGAGGGCAGCACGGGGCGTCCGAGGCGCCCTCCTCGCAGCCGGAGCCCGGCCTCTACCTGCCGGCGGAGGCGCCGTTTGCGATCCATCACTCTCAGGCCTACCGGCGCGGACAGTGCCGCCAGATGGGGACGCGAGACGGGAGTGTGGGGCCGGCGGCGACGCTCCCACCCGCCGCCGGCGCGACATTCCGGGTGCCTGAGACGCCGGCAGGGAGTCAGGCGGCGTGGTCTCAGGGGCCGCCGACGGAGTCGCAGCCGGGCGAGTGAGTCATTACCACGGTACGGGGTACTGACGTCCCCCAGCGCGGGAAATACAACAACAACATGTACATGTGCAACAAGTCTATAGTCTACTCGCGAGACTGCTGACTGGTTTCGCGGGTCAATAGAGGACGGGTGCGCGACCCAGTTCCGGTGCCACCCGACAGACATGACAATCATGGCGACACCGATACAGACAGCCCAATGTCACAGCATCACCGCCCCATCCGCAGCCATCACCCCATCAGCATGCAACTTGCTTTGCTTTTGGCTTATTTACCCTCGCATCGCGTGCCATGTCGCATGTGCATGTCGCACGGATGAGGCTTGAGGGATGTCGGTCGGACTCGATGTCGCAAAACACGTGCGGTACCGCGGGGGTGCTGTCTGCTGACTCGTGAGGACTGCTGTGTGGTGTGTGCGGGGCGGAGCAATGTGCGGTGTATGTAGACTGAGTAGACTGTATGATTACATGCTCAATGCAACGGGGATGCACCACAATACGGATGCTTACACGACACTGCAGTGTATATGCAGACACATTTGTTCTCTGGCCCGCTCGAGGGATGCGGGGGCGCGACAGATACACGAGATTGTAATTACGAGAGAGAGGGCACGCGTTCGGTTGTTGTCTCGTGCCGCAGCTATTGCGGCGCTCGGCAAGGGCCGAGCTCAGTCGTACGGGTTTCGCGCGCCGCGCACGGCCGCGTCTCCAAGACGAGCGGCGAGCGGCGAGC
>NW_005201158.1:0-5589 GCF_000372725.1 Emiliania huxleyi CCMP1516 | reverse complement strand
GCCGGAAGCCCAAAGTTTTGGAAAAGGGCCCGGGACAAGGTGGGCAACCTCCAGAACATCCCGGGAAGCGCACCGTCTTGGAGAAAGGGGAAGAAACCCACCCACCCAGGGCCTTGTGGACCGGTTCGAAAAACAAAGCTTCTGGCGCCCCCCCCGGCCCCCGGGGAAGTAACAACTGCCCTTTAAAATGCCCCTGGACAGCCTTTCTGAGGTTTCTCGGACGTTCCCCCTCCCCAGCTTGAGCGTGCCGCGCTTCGGGTCGAGGAGCACTTTTTGCGCCTTGAGGTCCCGGTGGAAGATCCGTGGCGAGTGCCCCCAGTTGAGCCCGGGGATCATTTGGTACGTAAACAACTCCCCCCGGCCGGGGGGGGGGGGGGGGGGTTGAGTGCGGCCTCCGCCACTGCAGCACTGTGGCGCTGGCCGGGCGCAGGCGCGAGCGAGCCTTGATGCAGGCGGCGCTCAACCTGTACTGCAGCGACTTCATGTACTTTTTGAGGTCGTAGTCGCAGTACTCGAAGCATAGGTACAGCTTGTTGTCGTTGGGCATGTAGAACACGTCCTTGAGCCTGCGCGCGCGGGGTGTGTGCGTCAGGCCGAGGGACTGCCGCTGCAGACTGCGGGGCGGGCCCATGACGTGCAGAGGAGAGAGCGCAGAGAGGACATCGCGGGCGGCGCTCACTGGACGACATTCGGGTGCTGCAGCTCCTTGAGCAGGGAGACCTCGCGCAGCGTCGTGCCCGGCACGCCCTCGTCCTCGCACTCGAGCTTGATCTTTTTGAGCGCGGCCGTCTCGCCGGTCCGCTCGTGCGTCGCTATGTACACCTCGCCAAAGGTCCCCTCGCCGAGCTTCTGACCCCTCTGCGTGGCGCGGACGGGAGGAGAGCGGGCGAATGAGCGCGCCGGCGGCGGCGGCTGAAGGACGAGGTGGCGGGAGAGGTATCGCAGAGCCGCCGGCTCGCTGATGCGACTGCGGCCGCTGGCCTCGCACACCAGTGCGCCCCCGCTGCGCGGGCGCCGGCTGCACTCGGCAGGTTTTGGGCAGAGCGTGGCTATGGCGCCTTCCACAGCCGGAACGATGCGCTGGCGTCGTTCATGATGCACGCAGAGCTGCTCGTCTGCGCAGAGGGCGGGTGATGTCACGAGCGCAAGGGCCGCGAGCGCCGTGCCCGCTCGCGCGAGTGCACCACGCGTGTCGGGAGGTGCGCGGCGCAGGGCGAGGTAGGAAAGACTGTGAAGCTGTGCGTGGCTGTGGGCGCGGCGCGACGGGCCCGCAGCCAGGTTCAGCGGGCGGCTCAACACCGTTGGCTTCAAAGAGAGGCGGGGATGAGAAAAGAAAGCCGGCCGGTGCCCGCCTGTATTCGGGAGTTGTTCCCACCCTGAGGCCTTAGCCCCTCCTCTTAGAACGGGCCAGGCCCCTGGCTTGGCGGCACAGAGGGTTTGACTCCGGCTCTCGGTCACTCGGTGCCGCCTCTGGGCCCCGCCCCGCTTGTGGGCTGATGTTGGTTGTGTCTTTGACCTCAGAGAGGGTCCCGGCGCTAGAGGTCCCGCACGTTCCCGCGGCCGGGGGCCCGTCTTGATTCGGCACACACAGAGTTTTGGCACACAGAGGGTCAGGTGGACTAGCCCTATACGGACCGGACCGCCATCATGCTTCATTGGCGGGGCCACCCCTCCCTACCTACGTAGAGCACCACCCAAGCTATAGCACCCAAGAACCAGATGTGCTGGGTGGGTAGAGGAGCCCCTGTGATAGCGGCACACCTGACTGCCGTAGTCTCGCCCCTACGTGCTCATCGCGTGCGACACTTTCGCCTTGCCCGGGAACTTCATTCTGCTCGTACGCGGACGTGCCTTTGTTTTTTGTAATTGATGCGGCCGTCTGTCTGATGTGTGATGAGTGAGGAGGAGGCGGTGAGTGATCTCCTCCACATCCTCCTTCTCATCTGTGCCAATTTGGTCATGAGGCGCCGCGGCCGCCTGTGCGGGCGGACCCTCAGCTCACAGCTCAATAAATCTCCGGAAAGAGAGAATTGATTTGGCTGGCACACGCACACGCGAGCTGTCGCACGATTCACAGCCTTGTTATTGAGAAGAAAATACTCCTATCGCGCTGTGCGCTGGTCTGTGAGAGGTTGACATGCGAGCCCTGGAGGCCCTCTCTGAGGGAGGGTGTAGAGGATGTAGAGTGTAGAGCGCTGTAGAGCTGTAGAGCTGGAGAGCGCTGTAGAGCTGTAGAGCTCTACATCCACCGCGGGACGAAGCGCCTCCGTTGTAGAGCGATGTATAGCGCGATTTTGCTGTAGAGTTTGTTGTAGAGGCTCTACAGCCAAACCGCCGGGAAGGCAGTGACTCAAAGAGGTCGAGCCGCGCTAATGGGGTGTCTCCGAGCTTACTGGAGCTCTGATGGACAGCCCTGACTATCCCTGACACACAGAGAGTCACTCCGACGGCACACAACACCCTATGACTGCGTCATGACCAGCCTGCCATGTGTCGCCGGTGCCGCATTCGTCGCTGTGCTTCTTTAGCAGGCGGTGGACTGTCGGCTGCGAGGACGGTCGCATTTGCGCGAGGCGAGGCGAGCATTCAGACGCGTTGCATGCGCCATAACTCGCGCCAGCGCGTGCGGAAGCTCCTGGCTGAGCGTTGAGTTCAGGCGAGTTGCGCTGGCCACTATCGCTACGCCGAGCCGAGCTGACGCGCCGAGGCGCCGGCCAGTCGCAGCCGTGAGGCATGCCATAGCAGCAGAGGCACTCCCACCCATTGGGCGGGCAGACAGAAGGCCAGGGCAGCACTGGCAAGTGCAACGCGCCTCAGAGCCGCCGCGGCCCGCGCGGGGCCTCATGACCTGACTCCTGAGGGAGGGTGTATACACTCCATGTTTGCGCGAGTACCCTGGGTGATGCTCTGATAAACCCTCCGGATCTTCGACAAAGGTCGGATATTTCTTTTTTCAAAGTGCAAGGTGTGAATAAGAGGTTTATGATAGGGCTACTACGACGAACTATGCGGCAATCGACTGGGCGCCTGGCGCCCGACCACCCCCGCGCAAAGACCTCGTAGTAGCCCTCCCCGTAACCGACTTGGCCGGAGACGTGTCCTTCCAGGCCGCTGTCGCCGCGCAGAGATCGGCGCGAGCAGTCGCTCGAGGTGCTCTACTGGCTGGCGGTGCTCAAGGGGAAGGCGCACACGCTGGCCGAGGACACGGTCGTCAACACACCGACACCATCCCCGCGGGCTATCTCGTGGTCAAGGCGCAGTGGCTTCAGGCTCGAGCAACGCGAGTGCGAGGGCAAGCTTCGCTCCTACACGCTGCTCGAGGCCGAGACGCTCATCATCGTGAATCACATGGTGCGGCTGGCGGGCTTGCGCTTCTCGCCCGGGCGGCCCTGCGGACCGCCAGCTGAGGAGCGCGCGCGAGAAGCTCTATATTGGCCTACAGACGCATTACTCGCTCGAGGGCGAGAGAGAGATTTTTAGAAGCCAACAAGAAATGTGTCACACAGAGTGATTTGCGCTCGGCAGCTTGTCGACTACCAGCCGGAGCCGGAGTCGGAACCGTAGCCGAGATGGTCTTCGAGGGTGTCGAATATGTCATTCGCCTCGCTAGTGGAGCCGGTGCCGCATGAGTCGCGGTCGGAGGAGGAGTCGTCGGAGGAGCGGCCGGAGAACTCGCGCTTGTCGCGCCTGATGCGCTCTGCGCCGAAAATGGAGAACTCGCGCTTGTCGCGCCTGATGCGCTCTGCGAGGGGGCCGGGGTCGTGGTCGTCGTGCTCGAGCGTGTCTCGAGGGCGTGCTGCAGTGAAGACTTATTTTGGAGGCGTCGATTTGTGCAAAAATGTGTGTTAGAGTGCGCTAGATGGCAAAATTTTCTTCGCCTCCGGCGGGGCCGCTCGCCGCGGGGCTAGAGAGTGACTTTTGTCGATGTCGGCTAGAAGTGCTGCACGTTTTTCAGAATTTCACCCCCCTCCAAGTCCATATATGCAAACATAATCAAGAATAGGAGAGGGGAGTCGCTCCCACCGGGTGTACTCCCCGGTGTAGAGCTCTACACACTACAGCTCTCAGCGCTCCACAGTGCTCTACATCGTCACACGCTGGCTCTCCGCGCTCTGTGTGGGCAACGGAAAACCAAACAACGTAAAAAGGCGTCGAACCAAAATTTAATCACCCATACATGTCCATGTCCATGTCCATCTCCATGTCCATGTCCATGTCCATCTCCATGTCCATGTCCATGTCATGTGCATGTGCATGTCCAACTACTCCAGCGTTCTCCTGTCGCTGCCCGAGTGGAACATCACCATCAGTCCAATGGCAGTACCGAGCTACGACTACCAGTGGAATTGGCTGAGTGGGCCCAAGGTCCGCCTCGACCTCGGGATAACCCTCCGAGTGCCGAAGGAGAGCTTGCAGGTCGCACCGCACGGCATCGTTGGCCAGTCGTTCGACGGGGATGGCATCGGCATCATCGGCGCGCGCGATCCGGTGCCGCGCGCGGGAACCAACCTCACCACTACCGCGATTGCCGAGGGTGCGATCGAGGGCTCGTGGCGCGACTACGTGATGGCGTCGGAGTACGTCGACACCGCCTTCAAGTTTTCGCGGTTCGGGGCTGCGTTTGCGGCCCCGCGTGACACGGCAGCGCTCACCGGCGAGCGGATCCGCTCGCTGGCGAACACGGGCTCCGCTATGGCCACCGAGAACTATTAGGCCAGGGCTTGCAGGATGGAGCTTGTGGGGCGGGCGGGGCGGGGGGGGGGGGGGGGCTGGCATGTTCAGGCGTCACCTGCTCGTATCCCTGGTCTGGACGATTGCTTTCATAATTTTTCACATCCGTCATTTTACAAGTGTGGTTTCAACACGTAACACCACCATTGCTCACATCCTTTTTCTTATGTGCAAAGAGGGCCCATCCATGATTGTGCGTCTCACCGTCGAAGGGCCGCGCAGCAGATGCGCGGGGACCCAGGGACCTTATGTAACCTCGATGTCGCCGGACGTCGCGCGCTGCGCATTTCGGCATGCGAAGGCGACGGAGCGTATATTTAGCGCACCGGCCACCCACCTGCTCGAGCTCGAGTGAGCCCGATTCACAATATAAATGTGAAAACCGCCGACAATCCAAGTTACACGCCGCGCGGGGTTTACAATCGCGCCGGTAAATGTGCTGAAGATGTCACCAGATACCGTGCAACTGGAGTCTGCGACATGTATTGGGCGCGGTCAGGCAAAAATGCGGTACGGCCGCAATCCCTGCGAACTGACGCCGGGAAGGAAAAGAGGGGCTATCACCTAAAATGCTGGAGAGCTCCCTCGAGAGCTCGTTCGGTTCGGCGCGCCGCGAGACGAACCACAGGACTCTGTCAGAACGGCAGCCCGCCGCTGGAGCCCTCCCGCTGGAGCTTGCGTTTGGCTCGCGCCTTTGACACAGCGGCGG
Source organism: Emiliania huxleyi CCMP1516 (assembly GCF_000372725.1). Classification (NCBI taxonomy): domain Eukaryota; phylum Haptophyta; order Isochrysidales; family Noelaerhabdaceae; genus Emiliania; species Emiliania huxleyi. The sequence continues at coordinate 149 of NW_005201158.1, read as the reverse complement.
CGGCCGCCGCCGCCGCCTCGGCCTGCCTCGAGATCTCCACGTACCTATTCGAGATGCTGCCGAGAGGTGCCGCATGGCCGACAGGCGTGCTCTCATCGAACTTTTGTGTGGCGCCGCCGCACTGCATTTGTCCACGCTCGTCGGTAGCC
>NW_005201159.1:11617-13360 GCF_000372725.1 Emiliania huxleyi CCMP1516 | reverse complement strand
ATCTCACTCTCCCGCTCCTATTGCATCTGCCTCCCGCCTCCCGGCTCACATTTCACGCTGCAGTAGGTGCTCCTGTCGACGCTGCCGCCGCTGCCACTGCTACTGTCACCGCTCGTTTGATAATCGACGCCACGCTTAGCGGCAGCGAGATCCGAGGTTCAGTCAACTTGCCTGGTGCGCTCTTGCGCGTGCCTTCAAGATCCACAAGTCAATTTGTACCAGAAATCCAAAGGTGGTGCAAAATGGATATCTCAAGATTGGCCTTTATTTCGCGCACCTGCTCTCCGCCGCCGCCGCTTACCTGCTGGCACGCCACCGCCCCGCGTCGCTAACTCACGCCTCCCTGCTGCATCTTCGCACCCCTGCCACATGACTCGATCGCCGTCGCTGCTACCGCCCTCTCCGCCGCCCTCGAAGGCGCCACCAGCATTACGGCCGCCTTCATATCTCATTGATGCTGCCACCAACGCCACTTCCTCGATTCTGTGCCGCTGCAGCGGCGAGGCGCCGTCGCCACGATCGCCGCCAGCGCTGCTGACAGCCTCGGAGCGTCGCCGTGGCCGCGTTCTGGTCTGCCCACGCTTCCCTAAAACGTCTAGGACGAGCTCAGAGGCTAAGAGTGCATCCTGTGGGACCATCTAGCTCTACCGGGTCCGCGACGGCGGTCGGCGCACCCCCGTCTCGAACGTGTGTGCTCTCTGTCTGTCTGTCAGCTGTTTCGGCTAAGTCGTTTTGTACCGGATTTCAATGTTAGTGGCAAAACCGCGGAACCGAAAATGGCGTTTAATTTCGCGCCCCTGCTGTCCGCGCCGCTTGGGGCGCCTGCGGCGCCCCTGGGCGCGCTGCGCGCGCCTGTTTTGGGGGGGCTACCAGCACCGAAAAATTGCCCTTTTTTTTGCGAGAGGGCCTTCGTAGTTATTTTTTTTAGAGCGCCTATTTTTGAGCTTGTTTGTGTCTCTGTGTGTCGTTCGTGCGTGTCGTCATCATCTGTCCCGCGTCCACCCATACCGCGTTGGTGTCCAGTCTGAGCCCGACTGTTGTTCATCTTTCTACATACATACATTTTGAGCTAGACTTAAGGTAAGGTAAGGTAAGGTAAACTTCTCCACACACACGAGGTGGTGGGGCAAGGGGGGGCAACCCTCGCGTCTCCACGTCTGACGACAGGAGCCCCACGGCATTCAAAGTGCAAGGCCCAGTGCGCGTGGGTGAGCGGTGTGTGTGTGTGTGTGTGTGTGTGTGTGTGTGTGTGTGTGTGTGTGTGTGTGTGTGTGTGTGTGTGTGTGTGTGTGTGTGTGTGTGTGTGTGTGTGTGTCTCACGTCACTGCATCCTCCGCCGGTTCCTCCCGTCGCCTCTTCTTTGTTCGAATGTTTTTCAATCCATCCTTCACGAAGCCCTCCCATGTAGCTAGCGTTCTTGGCGAATGTCTCGAAATGGCCAGCAGGCGCTGTCTGCTCGCGGTCTGTGCGGGCCGCTCGTCCTCCTCGCCCTTCTTTCGTCCTCCCGTCCCTCCCCTCCACCATGGTCTTCTCGGCACTTCTTTCTCCATCCGCCTCGCCCTGTCTTTTCGCATCGTGCCGTTCGCCCTCCATTCGGTGACCTCCATGGCTGTCCGCCCCTTTTTGGGTGGCGCTCTCTATACGGTTGCGTCAACCTCGACGTCGCTGTCGCCCTCCCCATCCCCGCCGCGTCCGTGCCTCGGTTCGCGTCATCGGTAGCGTCTCCGTTGTTCCCTCGTGCCC
>NW_005201159.1:5772-7717 GCF_000372725.1 Emiliania huxleyi CCMP1516 | reverse complement strand
CCTTCCATCGCGGCGTCATCGCTCGTTGCATCTCGGTCGCATTTAATTGCGTGAGCGCGCCCACCATTTTCATTAGCCGCGTCGCTTCCCTTCTCGTTTTTTGTCTCGCCGGTTCCATCCCCTTCTGCCACTGGGCGGTTATCGGGGTGCCCAGGTATTTGTAGATCTCGACCGCCGCCGCTTCCACCGCCGTTTGTCTCGCCGTCTGTACGTCGTCTTCTCCCTTGCTCGTCTGTCCTCTCGCTGTCGAAGTCGCCCTCTTGATGCTGCGTGGTGCCCGTATCTGTGGAATTTCCGTCCCGTCGAGGAGTCGCATTGGCGCGCCTTCTATGTTTCGTGCGATCCCATTCTCGTATCGTACTGCCATGTACGCTGTCTTTTCTTTTCCCTTGACCTTGACCGCCATGCCACTCATCTTCATTAAGTACCAGTTCAGGTCGAATATCGCCTGTAGGTCCGCGGTGCTCTCAGTGATGAATGAGCCGTCGTCCGCGTAATATAGCTGTGGCACCCGCCCGTTTTCTCCTTTTGTGACTGCGAATCCCCTCGCGTACTTGGATACCGCCCATTGTCCCATTGCTATCGGCATCTTCGCCCTCGACCCTCCGTTCGGATCGCCCTGGCCTGTGCCTCGGTCCAGGGGGAATGCGTCCGACAGCCCATGTTCGGTCTCAAATTGCCCTGTAACGTTTGTGTGTAGCGCCTTAATTACCGCGCTGATCTCGGGTTCTACTCCTAGCGCCGCCTCGAGCTGAAATTGTATCTCCTTTACGATGCTCATGAAGCATGTTGACAGATCCTGGAAGCCGATGCATATTTCGCGTCCTTCGAGCTAGACTTCGTTGTTAATGGCACCTTGGAGTGCTGGGGGGGGCGACACGGGGGACGTGGCAGCCCTGAGTGATGTGTACGCCAACAACTCAGGGTGTGTGGCAGCCAGCTGGGCTGTGTGTCTTGTGAGCCTGTTTGTGGTCTGTGTGTCGCTCATGCGTGTCGTCATCATCTGTCTAGCGTCCACCCATACCGCGTTGGTGTCCAGTCCGAGCCTGACTCCGCTCGCGCATGTATGTAGCACAGGTACAGCAGGTATCTCTCCTGCTCGTCATAAAGTACATGATCGCCAACTCGAGCTGGCCGCTCCGCAATGGCCTCTGTCTACGTGCCTCTGAGGGCCTCGCTGGACTCCTCCTTGAGCACAAACTTCTGCACCTTGCCGCTCGCCGTCAACGGGAACCGGTCGACGACGCGGAAGAACTTGGGCACCTTGAAATGCGCCAGCTCGCTCCGACACAGCGCCTCGATGGACTCGATGACGGCCTACGGGAAATGTCTTGGACATGTCTAGGACGTTATCTGGACATATACCGACCCACTCGACAACGGCTCGCGGCCGCTGTGGAGCGGCGAGGCGTTAGGAATGTCGAGGCACGGAAAAATCCGACCAACCTGCAAAATCAAGTTTCGTGGGAGCCTGAATCTCCGGCACTTCCTGATGCCGCGGCCTTTCGCGCGTTCCACCAGCCAGTTGCTGGACCCCGGGCTGGACTGCTACAAGTATGCTTACCGACATCAGCCTGCTGCGACACGAGCGCCGCGGTGCGGCTGCGGCGCTGAGTGCGCTGAGTCTCCTCCTCGCCACGGGGTGCGTCCTCCTCCTCCTCTGCCGGCCGCCACCATCGGTCCACAACCGCGCGACGAGTGGCAGAGCAGCAGCGAAAAAAGATAGCCCACTCCTCTTCTTTGCGATGGGCGACTGGGGAGGTGGGAGCCGGTTCATGCCCACGACGCGCTCCCAGCTAGCCAACGGCGACGGCATGGCGACAGTTGCCAGCTGGATGGGCGTCACGCCCGCTTTCGTGATGGCTGTCGGAGACAACTTTTATGAGTGTGGCGTCACCGACGTGGAGTCGCGCCGCTTTGCCTCGACCTTCGAGGCGGCCTTCAG
>NW_005201159.1:0-3036 GCF_000372725.1 Emiliania huxleyi CCMP1516 | reverse complement strand
GTCGAGCAGCGCCCGCTCGGTGTTGCCGAAGGCGACAAAAGCCCCCTTCCAGCCGAGCCGATCGCCACCCTTGCACGTAAGCGAGCTCGTGAGTTTCAAGTCGCCAACGAGGCGCACATGCCCTTTGCCGATGTTCGCCGCCGCCACGTCAGGTTGTTTTGGGTTACTGTAACTGAGGTGTGCAGTCGGCTCTATCTCGATGAGCATGCCCCACGCCGAGCGAAGGGTCTTGACGAGTCGTTTGAGCAGGTATTTGTGTCGTGTCGCGTGCTTCGCACGCGGGTTGACCATTGCGGCATCGCCGAGTTCTTCGTGCGGCTTGCCGTTTGGCGCCTTCTTGCCCGCCTCCACCGCCTGGCAGGCAACATCGAGCGGGAGGCCGAGGCGGCGCTGAACTGTAATGCGCATCGCCCACGTCTCCATCTTCATATCATCCCGCATGGGGATCGCATTCAGGAAGGCGCCAGCCCCCTCCTGGCTGACTGCGACGAACCGAATCGCCTCGCGCCAGCACTTGTGGTTCTTGCACCTGCCAGTCTTGTAGCGGCCGCCCCGCCGGGATGCCTCGCTGACGAAGGCTTCGGCGAGGGCGAGCCAGTTGCGATGGTGTACGCCGACGGTGTACCGCCGCTGCGCCTGCTGTAAGAACTCGCTGGTAGACGAGAACTCCGGAAGAGGCAGCAGCTCCGCCGCCGGCGTAAGCTTGGGCGGGTGGTAGCGGCGCCGTCCCACCGCCTTGGTCTCCTTGAAGGGCCCGACGACGTCTTGGTATAGCGTGCGCCCGTCCCACTCGCGCCAGGTCTTGCCGACCGCGTCGCGAAGGGCGCGGAGGCGTTTGTGAGCCTCCCGAAGCTCGTCGAAGCGCTCTCCCGGCGCGAGGGCCACGTCGAGGTCGCGGAATGGCTCGTGCAGCTCACGTATCGGCCGCGTGACGAGGGCCCACGTGCCGACCCACGCCGCCTCACGGATGTCCATGGCACTGGTCAGGCCCATACCGCCCATCCTGACCGGAAGTCGGGCCTGCTGAACAGCGACCCGCCACCGTGGGCTGTTGCGGAAGAAAAGAAGTTCCGCATGGTGGCCGCGCTGCGCCGCTCGCCGCTGGCGCGCGGTTGATCGCGGCGCCGACTCCGCGGCGGCGCCATCTCACGCAGCGGGGCGCGTCGCGTCGTCGGCGCCAAAACAGACGCGAGCTCGCGGCGCGGCCGCGGCAGCAAAAGCATCAACCGTCTACTTCTCCTTCTCATCTCGTCTTGTCGCAGGCGCACACGCGCGCGACGTGCGCTCGTATCGCCGCGTTCGCTCCGCGAAGGACGACTCGAACCGGGAGCCAGTCGGCGCAGCGGCGGCACGCGGCGGCAAAACGCACGACGCTCACCTCATGGAGATGCTGCGGCTTTGGCACCTCCTGATATAATGCTGATTTTTTGCTGAGCGGGGCGGAGGCACGCGGGCGGCGGAGGCGGCGGCGGACGACGTCTACTTCCCCTGTGGTAGCTTAGCGATCAGGGAGGATCTACCTGTTCGGCCTCGAGGAAGCTGCTGGGGGAGAGGGGGGGAGAGAGGAGAGGAGGAGAGGGGAGAGGATGAGAAGAGGAGAGGAGAGGAGAGGAGAGAGGAGTAGAGATGGAGAGAGGAGGAGGAGGAGAGGAGAGGAGAGGGGGGGGTGAGAGGGAGGGAGGGAGGGAGGGAGAGAGGGAGGAGAGAGAGAGAGGAGAGCCTTTGAGCCTTGGCACCAGCCAGGCAGTTGATTTGGCCCTGGCACCAGCCTTGGCAGTTGAGTTGGCCTTGGCACCAGCCTTGGCGGGCGGGCACGCGGGACATGCACAGGCGCCAAGGGGCGCGGCGCCGACAATCACGGCGGTGATTGCGGCGCAGGTGGGGGGACGGGAAGTCCGTCGGCGTTGCCGGGGGCCCAAGGAAGCGCGAGGGAAAAATTCCGCCGCTGAGGGCGCTCGTGCGGCAATAGCCGGGTGGAGGGGGGAGCGTGCCGGACGGGGCGTCGTCGCGCCGTCAGATGGTCTGCTGCCCCGCGCAGCAACCGTCGGGCGACGACCCGGGGGCCAAAAACCCGGCGACGACGACGCTCTGGATGGGGCGTGACCTCCTGCCTCCAACCTCCTTCCTTTTTGAGCAGGTGTGACGCCGCGCGAGCGACGCTCCGAGATCGCCCGAGATAGCGCGGCGCGGCGGTGGGTGAGGTGGGGTGGGGTGGAGAGGCGTGGCGTGGAGCTCCGAGGTTGCGCGCGATAGCGCGAGATCGCCCGAGATCGCGCGGCGCGGCCCGAGGCGAGGTGGATGGGTTGGGAGCAAGGGGGCGGAAGTGGCCAGTGCGGTAGATCGGTCAGTCGAGGCGCGTGAGCCGGACTTGTGGGCCGGACCACCCAAGTCCTTTACTCTGCGTTGTTGAGCCAGGACTCAACATACTCGTTCTGTTGCCATCCCAAACTGTCACTCCCCTTTCTCCCGGCCGGGGCGGGGCGCGCGCGGGGGCGGCGGGTGTGCGGCGAGTGTGCGGGATGTCTGTGGGCCCGAGAGCGATATGCCATGTCCGCCTTGCGTTTGTTTCATAACATCGAAGGCTAAGCTCATAATAAAGAGCGACATAATAAAGAGCGATTCATTTTATAATAAAGAGCGATATAAAGAGAGTGGTCGGCGGGATTGCAACCAGTCTTCGCGTGCCGCCTGTCGTTCGCTCGGGCGCCTTGGGCGTCGGGGTGGCGAGCAGGGGACGCAGCTCTGAGCGCCCAGCGACGCGTGCCGGATGGAGTCCGGCCGCGGGTGACTAGGGAAGTTCGCTCAGGATGTGTGGCAGCCGCCCCGTTGGCTGAGTGTCTTGTCTTGTGGTTCTGTGTGTCGCTCCTGTGTGACCGTCATCGCCCGTCCTGCGTCCACCCTCACTGATGTGTTCATCGGGGGGGGTCATAACAAACACGGTACAGGATCGAGGTGCACGCTGCCAAAGCAGTGTCGTCCCCCCTCTCCCCGACGGCGATGGCGGTGTGACCGATCGAGCTACAAGAGGAGCTTGGT
>NW_005201160.1:5053-7917 GCF_000372725.1 Emiliania huxleyi CCMP1516 | reverse complement strand
CCGAGCGATTGAGAAGACGTACCAAGTATCGATTCTGTACAGAATTGCAAGGCGCACACGCTGGTGCAGGCGGGGAGTCGTCGATCCGACTCGTTCCGACGTGAAGTCGCCGTGAAGGGTTGGCAAACAGGGCGATTTTGCCACATTTTGCCCTCCCGCGCGATCTTCTCGCGTCGGCAAGCGCGCGGGCCAGGATGGGCGAGCCGGTCCCGCCACGCTGGACGGGCCAGCGGCTGGCACGCGCCGGCCACCCCGGCGGCGCGGCGGCCTCATCGCGCTCGTCGTCTGCGAGGCCACCGCTCGGCGTCGCCGCGTCCGACGGCGATGGCGCTTGGCTGTGAGGTGGGATGGCGGCATGGTGCGCGCGGACGTGGGGGTGGTGCGGGATGCGCGTGCCAGCAAGCATAGTTTCACCTCCCCAACCCCGCAGGCGCGCCGACGTGCTGCCCGAGCGCGTTTGGAGGCAGCAGCAGCTCCTCGCGAGGCGCCTTCGGAGGGGTGCCACACCCCTTTCCCAGCCGCGCGCGAGTTGAGCTCCGATTTGCGCTCTTTTTCGCACACGCCCGACGCTAGTAGGTGAGGATCGACCATCCTCCGCAAGCAGGGCTTCGTCGGGCGCGTCTTCGTCGAGCGGTGGTGCATCTCCCATGCTCCCACCCGCGCCCTCCTCGCAGCCGCCCGCGGCCGACACCGACGCCCTCACGGGCTCACCCTAGTCGTAGGTGCGGGTTTTTTGCGTGCCCTCCGTCGATACGGGGCGCTGGACGATGGCTGGGCTTGTCGCCGGGCGAGCTGGCCCCTCAGTCGGCCGCGGAGCGGAGATGCGAAATCGAGGCGGCGCGGCCCCTGCGCGCAGCCTATCCGGCCGGCGCGCGCATGGTTCCGTAGCCCGTCTAGTGCCTCACTGACCAACTCCAGCGCTACGGTCTACGTGGCCGGTGTGGTACTGGGGCTGGGCAGCCTTGGGGCCGGCGGAGACCGCCGTCTAGCGGTCGCACTAGTCGGATATCGTTGTTCAACCTGTTTGTTCAACGGTTGTTCAACCATACTTTGAGCCTTAATTATTAATTCGGGTTTGGGTCTCTGAGGTCGATACTAGCGTCTATAACTTGCCACAAGCATGCTTTACAAAAGTCCAGCGGAGCTGGACTCGCAGAACGGCCGTCCGCGCGCGCTGTGAACAGCGCCGTGGTTGAACACTGTTCAACGTCGTTGAACACGTGACGGTCCAGTAACCGCGGCCGGACACCACTGTAACGTCCGTTCCGGGCATTTGAACGCGACCTTCGGGGGCAAAGACATGGGCTGTATGGCTCAGACTGGACTCCTCTTGGTCCCTTCTGATGCCCTAGGCCACACCTGGGCCTTACCTGGGGTCCTAGGGGCCGGGCAGGGTTTGCCCCCCTAAAGGGGCCCGAAGAACCTAAGTAGCCCTGGGATGCGCGCCGTGAGAGCCGGAAGCGAGCTTTGCACGGCGATCGAGCGAGAGAGAGTACGTACACCACCGAACGCACCATTCGGCAGGCAGGTCGCCTCGCAGCGGCTGCAGCTTTGTGCGCGCTCTCACTCCTCTCGCTGACGTTCAGTCGGCCCACTTTCAGGAGGCGGCCGGCAGGCCGCGACCTGCATTGGGTACCTGCCTCACCGCCGCCACCGCCGCCTTGCACCGACAGATGGTACCACAGGAAGTGCAAGAGACACCAGACAGAGTGCTCGCGCAACAGCAGGCTCCGTGCTCAGTGCAGCTACACCTGCAATGTGTGCGCGATGCCGTTTGCATCCGAACCCTTCAGCAACGCACGGCTGGAAGCGCATGCAAGGGTTGGCGCCGCAATTCTGGCGCAGCCGCAGCAGATTCCGTATGCGCAGCTACTGCAAGCGACCGCGGGTCCGAGGCTGGCGTGGGGCCACCTCGTCTCCCGAATTACTGGGCTTCCCCGAGCTCCACACGGCCACCCCCGAGGAGTTCTTCACTCACAAACTACTTCCGGCGGTCCCGCGCGGCGCCGGGGCGCAGCTGATTGTCGACGTGGGTGCCAACGTCGGCCAGTTTGCCTTGGCGATCGCCGATGCGGGGCACGATGGCCTCTGCTACGAGGCGTCGCCGAGCACGTGCCGCCAGCTGCAGGTTTCGGTGGCCGAGCACGAGGCCGGGCACAGGCGGCGTATAGACGGAGGAGACGCAGCGAGCTTCTCTGGTCGGCGTCAAGGCAAGGTGACGGTGCGCTGTGTTGCGATTGGAGCCAAGGCCGGACGCACGACGTTCGGCATGAAGAGCAACGGCCGCAACGCCTCGTTTGGGCAGGTGATGGTCGGCAGCACCAGCGCCGCCGACGCCGCGTCCGCGTCGGTGTCGGTGAGTGTGGCCACGCTGGACGAGGAGCTGCCCAACGCTTCGGTGCTGCTCCTCAAGACGGACACGCAGGGCTTCGACCTGGGTGTGCTGCGCGGCGCGGCGTCGCTGATGCAGAGCGGCCGGGTGCGGCTCGTCCTCATCGAGATGTCGCACGAACTGCTGAACCTCGCGGGCGCCAGCCCGCTGCAGCTCATGCGCCATGTGGCGAGCGCCGGCTTTGTGTGCACCTACCTGCGGTTCTTCTCGCTCGTCGACAGGAAGCGCAAACGGTATGGGCCGCGGCCGACGCCGCAGGGTGTGCTCGCGGCGCGCAGCCTCTCGTTTGAGCAGATGGATAACCTGCTCGAGTCGCTGCCGCCGTACAATACGTCCGCGTGGACAGACCTGCTCTGCTGGTACTCTCGCTAATGACATCTCTCTCTCTCTCTCTCTCTCTCTCTCTCTCTCTCTCTCTCTCCCCCTCTCTCTCTCCCTCTCTCTCTCTCTCTCTCTCCTCTCTCTCTCTCTC
>NW_005201160.1:0-3862 GCF_000372725.1 Emiliania huxleyi CCMP1516 | reverse complement strand
CGTTGCTCGTACGTGAGGGCGAGCGCGCTACGGAGAAGGAGTGGCGGCGGGCGCGGGGCGAGGCGAGGGCGCGGAGGTGGCGGCAACTCACGTGGTGAAAAGCACGCAAAAAAAGAATTCGCGCTCCGGGCAAAAAAAAGAAATCAAGCCGGCGCTCCAAGTGCTCCTTGGCACAAGTGTTTGTGTCTGTGTGTCGCTCGTGCGTGCCGTCATCATCTGTCCAGCGTCCAGCCATACCGCGTTGTCCAGTCCGAGCCTGGCTGTTCTTCACCTTGAAGAAACCGCGCGCCAACGGGTCGCTGTTCCCCTCAGTACGCAAGGAGAGTTCGAGTAATTCACAGTATTTCCAGTATCCCAGTATCCGAGGTGCTGTGGCGCAGTATTCCAGTATTTCAGACACGCAAAGCAAGTATTTTTATTGCAATACTGCATGCTACCTGCACACGGCCCTTGGCCAAGTATCCCAATATCCCACAAGCGAGGGCCAAGTATCGGTGGCGCAAATACCTCTCTGCCGCGAGGGTGATACTGCAATACTGGGCCTGGGGCATGCAGATATTGTGTTACTGAAGTAGTGTGGCCCTGGCAGTATCGCGCAGTATTTCCACCGAAATACTCGGAGCCGGCGCATCGGATACTGGGATACTGCAGGATACTGCGGGATACTGCTGGATACTGCTGGATACTGGCAATGCATGGAGGTTTGCCCGTGCGTAAGCCATGGTCCAGCAGCCAGCTGCATCCCCATCCTTCTCACTGGTAGTTGTCACCATGCAGCTGCACCCCTCCCTAGAGCATTCCCGGCTAATGTGGATACCGGATACTGGGATACTGGGATACTGCGGACCGGCTTGGGCCACAAATGTCGCAAGTGGGCTGTGGTGATGCCAGGCGTTATGTGATTGTTCCAGAATGCATCAGCAAGAGTTGCGATGTGTGGAAGCTCACGAGTTCTCCGACCGCAGCTCGACAGTCCGTAAAGAGCTCGTATCCGCTGCCATTTCTGCCGCCGAGCTGAACAGCGGCGGTGAAGCACGGCCGGCTGTGTCAGGACCGCGCCCGGCGCTGGAGAGTGCTCGAGAGCATCCGACATCGTCGGCCACAGCGGCAGGGTCGGCCGAGGTGATTCAGTTTATGTGCAGGTCCGTCACCCGTTTGCCGTGATGCTCGGCGGCGGCGCCCACACCGGTGGGTTCACTCGAGACGGTCCGGCGCCAAAGAGGAGCGTCGGTTACCAGAGCCTGGTATGTGGGAAGCGGTGTGCTGCCGATTCGGGTCGTGCGGGGCTGTTGGGGTCGGCGGGAAGAGACATCGAAGGAACTTCAACGACAGCTCTGTTCGGCGAAGCGCGAACTCGCAAGAAGGACGGCCCCCGGGACCCCCCGGGGCTTCTCGTTTGAGAAACAACTTGAACCACCACTATGTTTGGATCATGTCGGTCCTTTCTCACGTCCCGCAACGATCGCAATGACACCGCCCACCTGAATTGGACAAGTTTCGTGAGTCTCGAGGTTTTTGAGTCCGACTTCTCTTCATCGTCTCATCGCGGCGGCCCGCCTGATGCAAAACTTTGCACACGCCACCCGCAGACGCACGCCACATCTGGGATCTTCATCCACATATCTACAACTTGCTGGCGTGCGCAGAGACAGACAAGGGCGCCTCAGAGATTGCACCCCTCAGGCGCCCTTGTCTGCCCCCCCCTGGCATTTAATCTTATCTAGCCAGGGGTATTAGCCGCTCGTATGGCGGGGGTTGCCCTCCATCTGGGATGCGTCCCAGATGGAGGGGCATCTAGCATGCATGCAATGTCCCCGAGGCAGCAGTGGCGGCAGCCCTCGAGGGTCGTTGCTCAGGCGACTCTGAGAGTAGCGCGCACCTATTCAGTAGGCTGCTGGTGAACTAGTGAGCATGGGCTGCTGCGGTAACGCATGTACGGTGCAGCCCGCCCGCCACGAGAGAGTCACGTACAGAGAGAGAGAGAGAGATTTCCCCAGTGTGGAGGCAATGCACTAGGGCATGCACTGGACTCTGGGGTGTCGGGGGGGGGGGGGGGGCAGCCAATCTGAATCTACAGCCAATCTGAATCTACCTGGAATCGACCCGACGAAGGAGAGGGGAGAGGGAAAGCCAAAGGCATCCTTCGCCATGTGGTCGGGTGACCCTTATTACCCAGGTCGTGAATCGAAACTTTACTTGTCGCGAATCATGGGCGCCGCGATATCCGATACATGTAAGTAGAGGCGAACGATGGACGTTTTGTCGCCGACTGAAGCCCGTCGCGAACACCGTGCGCGGCAGCATTCAAGCGGCACAGGCATTGCGAGCACGCTGGTGCTCCTGCGTGCCGGCACCAAGCTTCAATTGCCGAGGCTGACACTGCATCACAACGTTGATATCGCATGCGGTGCGCTTGTGGGAGCTGACGCGCCCAGCCAATCCAGCGCCCCTAGCCATCGAGATAGCTCTGGGGCCCTTTTACAGCACAGCTGCTGTGCAATCTACTGTGATCCCTGTGCGTGCGCCGCAGGACGGTGACCACCTTACTGCGCTCAATGTTCGCGGCCGTAACGCCTCCCCGGTGTGAGTCTTCCTCCTCACACAGCACCAGCACCAGTGCACTGCCACGACACTCGCCCTCAGTTCCAGCACTGGCGCCTCTGCCGTCTTCGACCACCTTGTGCCTATGCCGCCTTCACCACCGCGCCAGCCCTTGCACACGCGTTTACACCATTGCGCCGGCAGGGCACGGGCACACGCTTTACGGCAGTCTTCACTTACCCACGCTGCTCAATTGGCTCAATCCCTCCCCACCTAGCTGCTGCCTCGCATCCCGCTGCTGGACGTACGACTGCGGCCGCAGCGCAATGCATCGCTCGAGGGCCGACCCCGGATACTGGGATACTGCAGGATACTGCGGGATACTGCTGGATACTGCTGGATACTGGCCATCTCTGATGCGGATACTGGGATACTTGGCGGGGCTGGAGGACCAAGTAGCGCCCAGTATTGCAGTATTATTACTTGGCGTTTAGCTCTGCGATATTGGGATACTTCGCCGGCGTGGATCGATTACTGTGATACTCACCGGGTGCGTCATCACGAGTATCGAAGTATCCGCGGTACCAGCTCGGAGTATTGAAGTATTATTACTGCGCAATATCTCAAAGGGGAATCGTTCACAGTATCCCAGTATTTGAGGCCTGCTGCGAAGTATCCCAGTATCTGGACAGCCTCCGCGAAGTAGAAGTAAGAAAATACTCCAACTCTCCTTGCGTACTCAATCGCAAGACAGCCTCCATTTGCTTTCAAGGCCCAATCTCTCGCGCGCTACCCCCGCCGCAATGCGCCGCCTCTGCCGGCCGCGAGCCGCACGCCGTGGGCCCCGCGACGCCTGCGGCTCGCGCAGCCCGCCGCGCCCGCACCACGCCCGTCATGCGGTGCGCCCTCTGTCGCCTCGCTTGTCAGCTGAGCGCCCCCCTTTGCGCTCCCGCTCGCAGGTGCGGCCACTACCATCGAGACGCATGCGATGCCGCCCACTCACCAGCCTTGCCGCGCGCCAGCCCGCTTCCGACGCTCTGCCCTCTCTCCCAGCATGAGAGCAAACCCGTCCCGCTCGCGAGCCTTTTCGCCCGCGGCTACAGTCCGAGTGTCGTGGCAGTGAAGGAGCGTGCCAATTGCTCGTCGTGACGCAAGCTCACGCCGCGGTTTGCTGCCCGTAGGTGCGCGCCACAATCAGCCTGAATGGAGAGATGCAATTTGATGCTGGTGCTGTGAATTTGGGCGGGGATAGTGTTGTACAGGGGGTAGAGGGTAGGGGATAGGGGTGAGTGTAGGGGCTGAAGGTGGAGGGGTGGGGGGG
>NW_005201161.1:3702-7140 GCF_000372725.1 Emiliania huxleyi CCMP1516 | reverse complement strand
CGAGGCCGGGGCATTTCGAGGTGAGAGCGCGGGCCAGGCAGGGCGAGGCGGCGGCGCGCACGGTGTGCCCCCATTCCCGAGCTTGCTCGGGCTGGAGAACTCTGCGGCGACTGCCGCGAGCCCGTAGTCTTTCACCATGAGCTCGTACATATACGTCCGATTGCACTGCTGGCCGGCGAGGTTTGCGATCTGTTCCGGCTCGCCGGTGCCGCGCTGGTAGATCCACGCCTCGTCGTACTTGAGGCCGCTGGAGGACGAGGTCAGAGTCGGGTCGGTCACAGCCTTCTGCGAGACAAAGACCGTCCGCGAGCCACCCGTTGAGGTGCGCGGCCACTTGGCTCTCTTGGTCGCGGCGTCGGAGATCTTGGTCTTGGTGCTGCTTTGGCGGTCGTACAGGTAGGTCTGCAGAGGGGAGCGAGGCGGGGGCGGGGTGGTGAGGGGATGAGGGGTGAGGGGTGAGGGGGGAGGGCCTCGTGTGGTCAGGCCTGCAGCACTCCGTCGCTGTCCTCTTCCGCATACACAACGGTGGAGCCGTCGTACGAGACGTCGCAGCCCCGATCAGTGTCGACGCTCGTGAGTGGCGTGTAGATGCCGTCGGCGCCCATGATGATGTCCTTCCTCGGCACATTGGGGCTCGGCCGCGATCGGTACAGGCAGATGACGCTCGCATCATTCGAAGCTTGCGGAAAGGAGTAGTCGGTCCCACCCTCCTGCACGGGGTCCGAGACGAGCGTGTTGGTCAGGTTCTGCCCATCGAAGACGCCGCACGTCTTCCACGTCCGCCAGTCGGAGAAAAGAAGCGGAGTGGCGAAGATGTTCTCGGAGGTGTAGACGAAGCAATTGCCGTCGTCGGTGATTGTGACATCGCGCGAGTCCGTGTCGCCGTCGCGGGGATCGTTGAAGGAGACCTGTCGGATCTGCCCAACAGAAGGCACCGACGATGCGGCGGAGAGGGCCACGAAGATGCAGGATAGCATTGTAGCACGCCGTTTTTGGGATGGTGGTGCCGCGATCGTGCCTGTGTGCCTTTCCAGTGCACTATAGCTCTTGAGAAAAAGCTGTGCTGCAAACGTACCTGTGTCCTAGGAAGTAGACTAGGAGGAGTACTCCCATAGAAAGGCAAGAGGAGGTCTCTGTCTGGAGAGGCACACAGCGGTCAGGAGAGAGAGGCCCCACCCACCCAAGAAAGAGGGAGGGTGCTACTCGAGTAGCTATCGAGTAGATGAGAGTCAGCAGAGCGCGCCGTCTCGGCGGCTATGGCCAAGTGGGCTGAGAGACACGAGGATTTTTCTCGGGCGGAAGTGGAAGCCCCGACTTCTAATAAATTGTGCTAGGCGTAGCCATCGTAGCAGCGCGGGTACTCGGGCCTTCTTCATTCAGCTGTGTCGGAGAAAGAAGTCCCGCCGAGCGCGGTCGCAACCACAGTCGCTGCAGTAGTAGACCATCAAGGTGGCGTCGCGGACGCACTCGTTAACGAGCGAGGGGTGGGTCGTGAACCCCGGCGGCCGGCATACGGGCCGGCCCCCGGCCGGCGAGAAAGAAGCGCCCGCCGTCTAGATGATCCAGTTATCCTCAAGAGGGGAGCGCTCAAGGGCTTCTGGCTCCTCTGTCTCCACTGTCTGTCTGACAGACTGCGTTGGTGTCCAGTCCTGACTGTTCTTCACCTTCCTACATACATACAGACAGACTGATCCTCCGCGCGTGCGGCGAGCGCAACCGGCGCTTCCGTCGCCGTCAGCGTTCCTTGGACCTTGGTCCTTGCGCCGGGGGCGCCGCCAGGGGCGGCCCCAGCCTCGGTGCGTCGAAGCGAGAGAAGACGAAGCGCGTTGGCGTACGGCCCGGCGACCTCGTAGCTCTCCGCGTCCCCGTCGATGGCGCCCTCCGCCATGCGCTCGTCCGCATGTGGCCGGCTCTGGCCTCTGGGTAGGCATCGAGGCGGCCGACGCGCGGCGACACGCGGCGCCCAGGCCGTCTTTGTGAACCCCTCGATGGCAGTCTCCAGGTTCCGCTTCGACACACCCTTCGACTTGGCCATGCACAGGACACCACGCCCCGTTTGCTTTTTTGCTCTCGAGGTCTCAAACGCTATTTTGAGCGCGAAATCAGGCCGATTGCCGCCGCCCGGCTATCCCCTAACCTCATCCGTTTTGGGGGATCGGCAGGATCGGTGCCTTTTGGGTACCGGCCTGGTATCTAGATACAGTATCCCAGGAGTGGTCCAAGGGAAGCACACTTAAAAATTAAAAAGATCCAAAAAATGAGAGTCCACAGAGGTCCACAAGGATGGGAGCGCTTTTTGCTCCTCTGTCTCGACCCTCCGCGTGCGGCGAGCGCAACCGGCGGGCAGGCCAACGCGGGACAACGTTTTCTTTTTTGCTCTCGAGGTCTCAAATCGTTTCACCTTTTTGAGCGCGAAATCAGGCCGATTGCTGCCCCCGGATCCCCTAGCCTCCTCCGCAACTCCTCACTGACGACCGCCGCTCGCAGATAAAGAGCCACCATGCCACAGCCGACCTACTCGGGCACCAACTCGCAGGGCAACTCGGTGCGCCACCCTTGCGATGCTTTGACTTGCACGTTGTGACCTCTCACCGTTTTCATCCTTGTCCGCCGCAGTACACCACCTACAACAATGGCGGCTACTCGTACAACAACGCGCCCTCCTCCTCCAACAACTCGCAGGGCTCGCACTACTACTCGCCCTCGGGCAACACGAGCGGCTTCTACACGCAGAACGGCGGCAAGAGCGGCGGCGGCTACTCGTACTACCAGAACTCCGCCGGCGAGCGCTCGTACAAGTGAGGTGCTCTTCGAGTGGCGTGCGCAATGAAGCGCAGAGCCCGACATCGTGGCCTTCGGAAAGTGTGCTCCACTGCTGCGAGGTGTGGTGGTGGCAGCGCGCCCGCTGCCCCGTGCAGGGTGCAGCCGTGCTTGGGCGCGTTGGGGGTCGTGTCAGTGAGATCTGAGAACTCCCGGGGGCTCCTCTGTCCGAGGTGTGTGTACCCGGTGCTGTGGACGGTGGCGTGGTGAGTGGCGTGCTATTATGATATGTCAAGACAGAAAAAATCAAACCAAGGGAGCGAGCAGAGTGCGATCGTGGATCGAGCGGCGCTCTACACGATCACTGGCAACTGGGGTCTGGTGGCCACGGGCCACCTCTCTGCACACAACGCCCCGAGGGCTCGATCGAGTCGCTCACTTCACACGTACGATATTCGAACCACCTCGATTGCTGACGCGTCGCGGACGCACCACTCCATGTTAGTCGACGCGGTCGTCTCCTCTGCGCGGCACGCGTCTGCGGCGGGGGCAGAGTGCTGAGTGCCGGTCAGCCGGTGGCGGAGAGGGCGTGGACAGAGGGCGCCAGTGGGAGGGATAGGGGTGCGGGCCGGACCGTAGCCCTCGCCCTGCCAGCCGTAGTCGTTCGACAGGACGTAC
>NW_005201161.1:0-3295 GCF_000372725.1 Emiliania huxleyi CCMP1516 | reverse complement strand
CTGCGCCGGCCGGGCTCGCCCGTCTGCACGGAGCGCATCTCCGCAAAGCGCCGCGCCTTGTCCTGGCGCGCGACGTACGTCCCTCTGCCGAGGCAGCCGCTCTCGGACGGCACGAAGCCCTGCTGCTCGATCGCGCACGCCTTGGCCCACGTGGTGCCGTGGAAGAACCTCAGCCGCTCCGGCTTTTGCGTCGAGTGAGTCAGCTTGAGGTTCGCGTTGACGTGCTGGCCGTCCCGGCACGCCGGTCGGTTCTGCGTGTGCTGCATGAACGACGAGAGCTGGCCGAATGTTTTACCGCAAGCGTGGCACTGGTAGTTGTGCCCGCTGTCAGAGTAGCCGCCTCCAACCTGGCCGTCGTACGTGAGCATGCGCGGGTTGGTGAGGAAGCGGCTCCCGCCCGGCTGATTCGCCACGAGATCGTACGCAGCCCGCCGGGCCGCGTCCTTGCCTCGGCAGGCGTTGCACGAGCCGCTCTCAAAGTGCATCGCAGCGTCCGTCATATACCGCGATACAGCTCGCCGCAGCCCGGGCAGGGGAAGGAGCGCGCCCGATGCGTGTGCCGGTGCTGCGCAAGGGAATTTGCATCGGCGAAGCGCTTGCTGCACTCGGGGCACTCAAAAGCAAAGGTCTCCTGCCCGTAACTTGAGTCGCCGCCTTGAGTGCAGTCGTAGCAGCGCGGGTACTCCTTCTTCAGCTGTCGCGTGGAGAAGTCCCGCCGAGCGCGGTCGCAACCACAGTCGCTGCAGTAGACCATCAAGGTGGCGTCGCGGACGCACTCGTTAACGATCGAGTGGGTGCGGGGTAGTTCAGGCCGCCACGCTACTCGGCCTACGAATCGACACGAAAAGACACGAAAAACGAGAAAAAGAAGTACCGGTCCCCTTGGCACAGGAAGTACAAGAAAGAATTCTTACGGCCTCGCACGACAGGGGGCGGACTGGCGCGGACTGGCACACCACCGGCTCACCACCGGAGCCTGACGAGAAAGAAGCGCCCGAAAAGGTCGAACCACATGCCAACCTGCGCGCTCCCCGGCTGCACCCGCCCCGTCCACATCGATCCTACCTCGGGTATCGCCCACGACTACTGCGGCCGCACGCACGCCAGCGAAGCGCTCGGCGGCGGCCTCGCCGCACCGCACGGCGTCTGCCACACCTGCAAGCTGCCAGGTTGCAACGAGCCTGTCCTCTTTGACAATGGCCGCGTCCACGAGTACTGCTGCCGCCGCCACGCCGACGAGGCGTTGGCCCGCGGGCTCAGGCCCGCCTCGAACCGGCCGCTGCAGGGCCAGAGCACACCGGCCAACCGCTGCTCTCTGCCCGGCTGCAGCGCCCCTCGCTTCGTTGACCCAACTAATGGCTTCATCCACGACTTTTGCGGACGCACACACGCACGCGAGGCCACCAGCCTCGGCCTGCTGCCGGCCGCCGCCTCTGGCGTCCCTGCAGCAGCAGTCGAGCGTGTCTGGCGCGGCCGCACTGGCGAGCCCGCCTACACGCTCTCGGTGCTGACGAATGCGCACCCCAAGTATGAGGGCATCAAGCAGCAGTTCCGCGATGCGTGGGAGCACACCGCGCAGAAGCCGATCGTCCGCCGCGTGCTGCAGGTCTGTTCTTTCTCCCCAAACCCCTTCTCCGCCGCCATCGTTGCCCGTCTCCACTGCCCGCCTACACCCTCTCAGGTGCGCAACAGCGCAGCAGTCTTTGCGCGGTATGAGGCGTACAAGAACGCCGTCGGCAACGAGCAGCGCCGCTTCCACGGCACTTCAATGGCCCCGGGCTGCTCCTTTGGCATCGATGTGACGCAGCCGCCGTGCACAGACCCGGCGTGCGCCGTGTGCAGGCGAGAAGCAGTCTTCCGAGAAGATTCCACCACTGTCCGCCTCACACTCTCATCAGAGGGCTGGCCGCCTCGACTTCCTCGGTCCGCTCCCTCGCTGCCTCTGCCGCCACCCGACGCCCCTCGCGCCCATGTCGCAGCATCTGCGCCTCCTCATTTGACCTCCAGCACGCCGGCTCCGGGAGGCTCGGCGCCGGCTTCTTCCGCTACGGCAAGGGCCTCTACTTTTCGCGCGTCTCGTCAAAGTCGAACGGTGCCTGGCCTAGAGTGTGCTAGGCGGGCTGCCCGTCAGACGCTTGACTCGCCGCCTGGCGTCGCCCCTCTCAGACTACAACGCGGGCTCGCAGCGCGAGAACCCGCGCAGCCTGCCCGGCGGCACGTACAAGTGCATGTTCCTTTGCAAGGTGGCCGAGGGTGCATCGCACCGCTCCAAGAGAGACCGGCTGGACGAGTTCGAAGTGGACAGCCTCATCGCTGCGCGCGGCCAGGGCGCCGCCCACGACTCCATCGTGGGCGTGAGCGTCGCCGACGGCGGCGCCATCAACCACGAGGAGACCGTGGTCTACACAAATGAGGCGGCCATCCCGTCGTATCTGATCGTGTACCGCATGCCATGACCCTTTCGATAGAGCGGACGGTGGTCGTGGCATTGCTGATTGCGCATGGCGCCGCGGGGTGCATCGCGTGGGCCGTGCCCGTCTCGGGGGTCGAGAGCCGCCGAGATATGGCGATATGGTCCGATGCGCGCGACATGGGTCATGGCCGGATGTGCGAATGTCCCGGGTGGGCGAGCGCGATGCGCACGTGGTTTTCTTTTCTACCAAAATAAAATGTGCTGTGTTCGATAGGCTTGTATTCTAAGAATTCTTTCTCATGTCGTTTCTTTTACACTTGTCCTCAACGCTATGTCAACGCTATGTACTGTACTGGACTAGATCCGGGTCGCTCGCTAATTCGTCTCTGTGTCACGCCGCCCGCCTCCCTTTCCGCGCCCGGCGCTGCGGCTTGCGGTGGTAGTCGGCGTCGCACGGCGTGCCGTTGTAGCATGTGAGGCAGCAGAAGTGGCCCTCCAAGCCGTCGAAGCTTGCGCTACAGGGGCATCCCGCTCGCGCACACCGCGCATACGGTGCGGCCGCGCCCCCCTGAGTGACAAGGAGGTGGGACATGACAAGACAATCCGGCTGAGTGTCTCGCCGTATCTCGGTGTGCTTGAGTGTGTGCTGCTCGTGTGCGCTCGAATGTGTGCTCCGTCTGTTCGCCCCGCGCCCTTCTTTGAGGGAAGTGGTGTCCAGTCGCGGACAGGCTGTGTGTTCGCCTCTCCGTCTGTCTGTCGCAATAGTTCGCCGCCTCGTCGCCGTCGTCGGTGGGCGAGCAAGCGGCCGCGGCGGCGGCAGACTTGCGTGCGTGCGTGCGGCCGCAAAAGTCGTAGACGAAGCCGCTGCCCGGTCACGGACCA
>NW_005201162.1:0-6746 GCF_000372725.1 Emiliania huxleyi CCMP1516 | reverse complement strand
GCGGCTGGTCGAGCTGTTGCTGCAGCACGGCGCGAAGATCGACCAGCAGGACAGCGACGGCGGCACCGCGCTGATGTTCGCCGCCCGCAGCGGCCACGAGCGGGTGGTCGACTTGCTGCTTCAGCGCGGCGCGGAGATCAACCTGCAGAACAGCAGAGGCGGCACCGCGCTGATGAGCGCCACCTTCTTCAACCGCCCCGCCGTCGTGCGGCGCTTGCTGCGGGCGGGCGCAGACGTGGCGCCTACTGTTGCCGGCAAGACGGCGCTTCAGTTTGCCCAGGGGGGGGGCCACGCCGAGTGTGTGCGCGCGTTCGAGGAGCACTCGTCGACCGCAGCAGAGGCGGAGGGGGAGGCGGCGGTCGCAGAATCAGCCGAGCAGGCGGCGGCCGCACGCGAGGTGGCAGCGGTTGCGGAGGCGGCGGAGGCGCGCAATGCTGCCGAGGCGGCGCTGCGTGAGGCGGTTGAGGCGTGCGAGCGAGGCGACGCCGATCTCGAGGCGCTCAGGGCGGCGATCAACGCGAACACCCAGGCCGCCGACGGCTCGGAGGCGCTGCGGGCGGCGCGGCGGCTGCGCGACGAGCTGGCGGAGCGAAAGACCCGCGAGGCCAGGGCGCTGAAGCGGCAGCGGCAGAAGGAGGAGAAGGCGGCGGCGAGGCAGGCGGCGGCGGCTGAGCGGGCAGCGGAGGAGGACGAGGCGCGGGCGGCGGACGAGGCGCGGGCGGCGGAGGAAGCGGATCGGGTGGTAGCAGAGGCTGCGGCGGCGCGGGCGGCGGAGGAGGCGGAGGCGGCGTCGCGGGCAAGGGAGGAGGCAGAGGCGCGGGCAAGGGAGGAGGCAGAGGCGCGGGCAAGGGAGGAGGCAGAGGCGCGGGCAAGGGAGGAGGCAGAGGCGAAGGCGAGGGAGGAGGCGGCAAGGGAGAGGGAGGAGGCGAGGGTGAGGGCGGAGGCGGAGGCGGCGGAGGTGGCGGCGGCGGAGGCAGCGGCGGAGGTGGCGGCCATAGAGGCGGCAGTGGCGGCCGTGGCGGCGGCGGAGGCTCAAGAGGCGGCGGCAGCGGCGGCAGCGGCGGCAGCGGCGGAAGCGAAAGCTTCGGCGAGTGTCGCCGCCCTCGCCGCCGCCGCCGCGCCGCCCGCCGCCGTCCCTCTCGACGAGCTCATTGCGGCGACCGACGGTTTTGCCGAGGCGCGCAAGGTGGGCGAGGGTGGCTTTGGGCGCGTCTACCGCGCCGACGCGCTGCTGTCGCTTCCTCGCGTCGCTTGCGGGTTCGCCGTCAAGACGGCGCTGGTTGGTGTCGGCGCCCAAGGCCTCGCCGAGCTGCAGAGCGAGGTGCGCACGCTCAGCGCGGCGTGCCACCGGTCCCTGCTCCCTCTCCTCGGCGTCTGCTTGGCGCCGGTGAGAGCGTGCCTCGTCTACCCCCTCTGCCGCGGCGGCAGCCTCGAGGACCGCATCTACCGCACTCCAGCCGCGCTGCAGCGGCTCCGCATGCTCGGCTTCGAGACGCCGCCTCCGCCGCTCTCCTCCGCCGCACGGCTCCGCGTGCTGCGCGACGCGGCGAGCGCGCTGCACTACCTGCACACGCTCTCTCCGATGATCCTGCACCGCGACGTCTCGGCGGGCAACATCCTGCTCGACGAGCGCGGCAACGGCTACCTCGCCGACGTGGGCCTCGCGCGCGCGGCAGAGGCGACGGCCGGCAGCAGCCAGCAGGTCTCGCACCTGTCGACGCAGCGTATCTTTGGGAAGCCCGGCTACATGGACCCGATCATCACGCAGGACAACCAAGCTTCGCAGCTGACCGACGGCTATGCGCTCGGCATCACGCTTCTCGTCGCCCTGACCGGCCGCGGCGCCGTCGGCTTGCTCAACGCGTGCGACGATGCATTGGAGGAGCCCGACACGGCGGAGAGCATCGCGGCTGCCGACGCGGGCTGGTCGGCGGCGCAGGCCGAGGAGCTGGCGCGGCTGGTGGTCGGGCTGGCTCTCGTGAGGAAGAAGAGGCGGATGCCGCTCGCAGACGCATTGCCGCGGCTGGAGGCGATCGTCGAAGCGGCGGGGGAGGTGGAGGAGACGGCTGGGGCCGAGGAGCGCCAGTGCGACCTCTGCTACGACGCGCCGCGCTCGGTCCGCTTTGCATGCGGCCACGCTCTGTACTGCGAGACATGTGCGCCGCGCGTGCTGGAGCGCGACACCAACTGCCCGACTTGCCGCCAGCCGGCGCTTCCCATCGCCGCAACTGGGCGGCTGGTGGCGGCGCAGGCGACGTTTGTCCACCAGCCGCCCTCGCGCACCGTGCCCCAGGCTCAGCCTGCAGGCGCCTCGGCGGCGGTCGGTGGGCGAGGCGGGCGAGGCGGACGCGGTGGGCGCGGCGGGCGCGGTGGGCGTGGGAGGCGTGGCGCTGGTGGCTCGTAGCTGGTTTACATAACAGTACCCCGATATTCGTTCGTCAACCCCCACATCGATGCGGTAACTGGTCTAGTCAGGGTTTGTGGAGCGAGTAAGGACCACGGAAAAGATTGATTCTCGCCCCTGTAACTATTGATATTGATTATTGACAGCATCCCCTCTAACTATTGACAATATATTGTTATTGACACATTGATCGCTGATTTGTCCCAAACATTGCCTAGATGGGGGCTGACGAACTGAAAAAATCGCGAGTTCCCCAAGGCGATTCGTTTAATGCGGTTTAAGCGATTTCGAGCGATTTTGGCCCGTTTTTAACGATTTAGAGCCACTTTCAAGCCCCCAGGTGCCAGGATGGATGGACCCCCATCGCTGGATATATTGATATGTTGAGTCCAACCTGACGGGTCCTGACCAGCCCAGGCCCAGCCTCTTCTCTAACTATTGCCATATATGTTGATATTGATCGCCTCTCTAACTATTGGAGCGTTTCGTCCATTCGTCCATCTCGGAGGCGCAATTGTGAATAGTGTCACTGGGGAGTGGGTGGAGTGGGGAGTGGGGAGTGGGGGCCGCAACTGCGGCAGCCGCCTCCACCTCAATCTCCGACCTCACCCCCCGCCTGCTGGATTGCCTCTGTGCCAGCAGCAGTAGAAGGCGCAGGCGGTGGCGGCGGTGGAGGCAGTGCAGCGTGGTCGCTGGTGTCCCTGCCCGCCTCCCTGCGGGCGAAGAAGAGCGCCGCCTCCTCGGCGGTGGCAAAGCAGCCGAGGAAGGCCATCTTGTCTCCCACCCTCACCTTCAGCTCGTACTTCTTGCTGCCTCGCTCCTTCGGGCGGTAGCAGACGCCTTTGTAGCCAGTGCTGTTGCTGCTGGCGGTGAGGGTGAGGCCCTCCCTCGCCGCCTGTCGTATCGCCTCAGCGCCAGCCGCAGTGGGAGCCGCGCGAGGCTGCAGCAGCTTGGCGGCGTCGGCGCGGCCGTACTCTGAGCGAGCGTAGGCGGTAGCCGCCTCTTTGGCGGTGCCGAAGTAGCCGAGGTGGACAAACTTGCTGCCAGTCTGCACCCTCGCCTGGAACTTGTTTTTGCCACTGTGGTAGGACACGCACTTGTAGCCGGTCGTGTTGTTCTTGGAGATGGCTGGGATCAGCACGCGCTCGCCGAGCAATGTGTAGCTGCGCCGTGAGGACTCGGCTGGGGCGTCGGACGAGGCGACTTGCATCCGATAGGATTTGTCAGCAGCTCCTGGGTTCCAACTTTTTCCGGGGTAACGGGGCGCGCATGTCAGCGAGGAAGTTGCGGGGAGAGCCATGTCCATCCCGTCTTTCCACAGAGGTGGTGTTCACAGCCTTGTTATTGAAAAAATCGTTTGAGGATACGGAAAATTCTTTTTTGACAAGCTTTGCGCACACTCACACTTTCCCGCTGTTTCCCTCCGCCGCTCCCCGCTTCTGGGGAGAGATGGGAGAGACGATGCTTCTTTATTATTTGGCCGTCCTCGCCTTTGCAGCGTGCGGCCTCGCCGTGCTCCTCGCCGCCGCGTGGCGGCTCCTCGCCGCCGCGTGGGGCCGGCGGTGGCAGCTCTGCGAGTGCATCCTCGGCGCGAGCGACTGCTACCTCCTCCCCGACTCGTATTGCGCCGCCGCGATCGGCTCTGTATTGGTCGCTGACGAGGACGTGTACGAGGGCGAGCTGAGCAGCGACGACGACGACGCCGCTCACGGCCACAGCCACGCGCACAGCCACGGGCCGCGAGAGGTGGTGGTCGTCGAGCAGAGGTGGGCGGTCGTGGCCGGCGCCTGCGGCGACCCGGGGAGGGCGATGGTGCGGGCGCTGGCCGACCAGGGCTTCAGCCTCCTGCTGGCCGACCCCAGCGCCGACCGCCTCGCCGCGATCGCCCTGCACACGCAGCGGCGGCTCGAGCGCGGCTGGAGAGGCGGCGTCTGGGCAAAGACTCGCGAGATGCCGTCCTGCGTGCGGGTGCGCTGCACGGGCGAGCTATCGGACGTGCGGGCCGTCGAGGAGGCTGCGGCGGCGCTGCCGGCCGGCGCCCTCCGCCTGCTAGTCCTCGCCTCGGCCGGCCCTCGGCCAGAGGTGCCGCCGGCGCAGGCGGCGGAGGACTCGCGGATCTTACTTGGGCCGCTGTGGAGCGCAAAGCTGGCGCGCGCCCTGTGGCCGCGGCTCGCCGAGGGCTGCGCCGGCGGCCGCCGCGCCGGCCTCCTCTTCCTCGCCGAGTCGGACGAGTGCGGGCCGCCGGCCGCCACGCCGCTTGCGGCGGTGCACGCGGCGACTCTGGCGGCGCTCGCGTCGACGCTGCGGGCCGAGGCGCGGGGCCTCGGCTTGCCGCTCGACGTGCTGGCTTTGCCGGCGGACGCGACTCGCGAGGGGGCTGACTTGGCGCGGGCGGCGCTGCTGCTGTTGCCGACGGCGCAGCACGCGGCGATGGTCCCGCTGCTATCCGACGCGCTGTGGGAGGCCGCTGTCCCGCAGCTTTGGCGCCGCACCGCCGCCCGCATGGCGGCTTGCTCGTCCACCACAACAAGGCGCACAGCCGAGCAGCCCGGCACCAACAAGACGGAGTGACGGCACGTCAGCAGCTGCCTTCCCTTGCACAGAGCTTGCAGCTTTCATGAAGTTACTTTCACGACGAGGCCACACTAGTCACTACAACCTTGACGGTGTATGTATCACTCTCCCGAGGAGCAGAATCCTGAGAGACTAGAAAGAAAAAGCAAAAACTTACAGATATCTCGTGGGTCGCGTTCCCTTGGTTGCTGTGTGTGGCTGAAAGCCCTCTCGTAAGGGAACGCGACCCACACAAAGCACCAAAGTTAGGCATACCCCCCGGCGCAGTGTCCCCCGCTATGTGTCGCCGTTCGTCGGGGCACGC
Source organism: Emiliania huxleyi CCMP1516 (assembly GCF_000372725.1). NCBI lineage: Eukaryota > Haptophyta > Isochrysidales > Noelaerhabdaceae > Emiliania > Emiliania huxleyi. The sequence continues at coordinate 1,464 of NW_005201162.1, read as the reverse complement.
AATCCTGTGCAGTCAGGGCAAGTGGGGGCGGGGTGGAGTGCCCAGAGTGGTCTATAGGACCCTGGGACCTCTCCGGCCTGGCTACGCGACCATCGAGGTCGACCTGAAGCACGAAAAGGCCGCGGGCGACCGCGAGTCGGTGAAGGCGGCGGAGCGCTCGTACATCGAGCGCACCGCGCCGAAGAAGAAGGAGCTCACAGATGAGCAGCTTGCGGCAAAGGCCGCGTCTCGCAAGGCCAAGAAGAACCGGCAGAAGGAGCGCCGGGCGAAGGAGGCTGGCGAGCGCGCGGCCGCGAGCGAGGCCGAGCGCGTGGAGCGCCCGCGCGCGCAGCTACGCGCGAACATCGAGTACGTGATGGACGGGCTACGGTCTGCAGCTGCGCGGGCGCGCAGCCAGGCCGGGTCCAAGACTCGGGTCACATATTCGCTGCCCCCAGAGAGGGACGACGGATATCGGCGCGGCCCTAGCGTGGTGTGCGCCACGGTCCCCCAGGGCACCGTGGCGACGACCGTCGCCTCGGACTGGCTCGCGAACGAGCTGGCCGAGCACGGAGAGATTGATGCGGCATGCCGCGACAAATATGTCATGCACCTGATGACGGCCGCCGGCGCCTCGGCGCCGGCCGACGCCGTGTTCAGGTTCACGGCTGGCGAGGCGATGCAGACCGAGGACGACGACGAGGACACCGGCTCCGAGGAGTATTCCGACGACAAGGCGTCCGACTAGCTGGCTTCACCCATATCTTACCCTCTGCCCCCCCCTCCTGCTACCCCCCAGGCTAGATGTAGCCACAGATAGCCCCACACAGCCCCTTACCCCTTCACCCTCGCCTCGCTGCTTGGTGTTTCTGAACACGTAGACGACCACGCTGTGGGGGTTGTGTTATAGGAGTAGGAGTGGGGTGCAGGTTGTGCTCACCCACGGCACCGGGCCGGTGCTTGCACTTTGAATGCCGTGGGGCTCCTGCCCGTGTCCGGGCGTGGAGATGCGAGGGTCGCCCCCCCTTGCCCCACCACTTTGTGTGTGTGGAGACGTTTACCTTACCTACCTTATGTGCGTGCAAAGTGTCTTTTCTTTCGCAGGCCGCTGCGCGGCGCCCTATCTCGCCACCACTGACGATCGGTGGGAGGTGCCTGGCCTGCGCCAGGCATACGTCGCGCATGGCATGTGCGGCGGGCTCTGCCGAGGATGGGGCTGCTGCGCGGCGCGGGGCGTGGCGCAGCCGCAGGATGGGAGCGGCGAGGCGCGAGGCGAGGGCGAGGGCGAGGGCGAGCTAAGCTCGGATGGCGACTCGGACCGGTCTGCGGGAGACCCTGTGTGGGGCTCGGCGGCGCTGGAGGACGAGTGGCGCGCCGCGTCTCTCGCGAGGCAGGCGGTAGGCGACGCGGCGTACGCCGCGGCGCATGCTGCTGGCGCTTCGCGGGCTGAGGCGTGCGACGCCGCCGTGAGGGCGGTGAGGTTGG